>NW_027507950.1:0-242414 GCF_051348905.1 Ranitomeya variabilis | reverse complement strand
TACTCAGACCGGCGATGTCAACCTCTGTTGGGAATCAGTTTAGCTTTCTGGTATTTTTTACAGCAAATATCTGCAGTTCTATAGTTACCCCCCAAATTACTGGAAACCTGACACCTCCCAAAGATAAAGAAAGGTGAAGCCGTTGGGAGCTGTCTGACCACAGGACAGAGAATGTTCGCCTAACAGTGTGAGGAATCTCACCTGATCCAGCGCAGGATGAAGGTCCGGTCCACATGGTCTCGCTGTGGTCTTCACTCGTGTCAAAATCTATCAAAATCCTGTAAAATAGCAGAACAGTCAGAATAGGTTTTGGCCATTTGGGCAGATGCCATTGACTAGGGTGTACTGTTACTGGAAACTTTGGGAAACACCGTCTGTGTGTTTAGGAGGCATTGCTGGGGCAAAGGCAACATTGGGCAATGTGCAGGATATGACTGTTATACATCCAATATCTGCCCATCCCCATTATTCTGTGCTGTATATGGAGCACTTTATTTAATGGAGGAATATTCGGAATAAACGACTTCGGTCCGTTCTCCGCTCTGCAGGCGCCGTTCTCTATGGAGGACGGAGCTGATGTTAAATATTGGACCCATCCAATAAGATGTGAGAAGTGGAGACAGCGGAGTATCAGCCGCTGGCTCCTCATCATGTACATGTCTGTATGTGAAGTGTTGGGGTAAATATGAACAATTAGTAACAGAACATCTCGGGTTATTCTGTATGAATATGTGATGAGATAAATCAGCCATCACTTATATTATATTACAGGTTTATACCTGAAATGTCGCAGTGGCTGCAGGTGTCCGTCTTCACTCTCCGCTGAGATAGAACAGACTGAATATAACTGACGTTTGTGCTTTTTCAAATTTAAATCTAACAATCCTACTGGTTGTTTATTGCCATGGTGACAGTAGTCACTGATAATTTAAAGGGACATGACGGTATTATTGCACTATAGTGAATTTTACTATATGTAACTCCCCTTTGACACCATTTAAGCACATGGAGATGTGTTGTAATTCCCTGCACAGATGATAGGCGCAATAATATGCAGGTAAATGATATGAAGGACCAGTGTCCCATTTGTTCTAAGGATTGGTGCGGGTCCCAGGAATTGGGTCCTAGCAATATGTCATCGTTTACCAAAAACCCTGTAATTGCTTCTACTTCACTGTATTTTGTGAGGTCATGATATCTTATTATCTAGTTGGATTGCTCAAGGGAGTTTTTATTGTGTAATTTACAATAAGAATAGAAGTGTTGTCACCTAGGAGAGGCATGTTCAATAAATATTAGGCTTAGGCAGAGCTACCATCAGGGCATTACTGCCTTGACTGGAGAATGGGACCCGATGAGCAGAAGGGGCCCACAATGGGTCCCGTCTCTTCTGTTCATCGGGCCTCAGCGGCGCGCTTCTGCCAGTGCAGTAACTGAACCTGAGACCGAGATGCAGGTTCAGTTAAACTCTATAGCCGTGCGGGCCTGCACAACAATAGTGAAAAGCCGCTAGCCAATAGGAAGAGAGTGGGAAGAGAGAGGCTAAGTGCCAGAATAGGCGCATACAGATGTGCCTTTTCTGGGGTGGCTGGGGGCAGATGTGTTTAGCCGGGGGGGGGGGGGTCCTATAGCCATGGTCCCTCTCTAGGCTATTAATATCTGCCCTCAGTCACTGGCTATCCCACTCTGAGGGAGAAAATTGCACGGGAGCTCCCAAATTCTGCACACACACACTACTAACATTATTAGTGAGGACTATGTAAAAATATAACGGATATGAAATGGTTTAATGTATGTAAACCATGTCTCATATGTCTCATATCCTGTCGGGTTTGGTAAAGAGATGGCAAAAGCCGGCAATTGAATTACCGGCTTTTCTGCTATCTAGCTCTGTATGAAATATAAATATAAATATATATATATATATATATATATATATATATATATACAGTGGGGCAAAAAAGTATTTAGTCAGTCAGCAATAGTGCAAGTTCCACCACTTAAAAAGATGAGAGGCGTCTGTAATTTACATCATAGGTAGACCTCAACTATGGGAGACAAACTGAGAAAAAAAAATCCAGAAAATCACATTGTCTGTTTTTTTATCATTTTATTTGCATATTATGGTGGAAAATAAGTATTTGGTCAGAAACAAACAATCAAGATTTCTGGCTCTCACAGACCTGTAACTTCTTCTTTAAGAGTCTCCTCTTTCCTCCACTCATTACCTGTAGTATTGGCACCTGTTTAAACTTGTTATCAGTATAAAAAGACACCTGTGCACACCCTCAAACAGTCTGACTCCAAACTCCACTATGGTGAAGGCCAAAGAGCTGTCAAAGGACACCAGAAACAAAATTGTAGCCCTGCACCAGGCTGGGAAGACTGAATCTGCAATAGTCAACCAGCTTGGAGTGAAGAAATCAACAGTGGGAGCAATAACTAGAAAATGGAAGACATTCAAGACCACTGATAATCTCCCTTGATCTGGGGCTCCATGCAAAATCCCACCCCGTGGGGTCAGAATGATCACAAGAACGGTGAGCAAAAATCCCAGAACCACGCGGGGGGACCTAGTGAATGAACTGCAGAGAGCTGGGACCAATGTAACAAGGCCTACCATAAGTAACACACTACGCCACCATGGACTCAGATCCTGCAGTGCCAGACGTGTCCCACTGCTTAAGCCAGTACATGTCCGGGCCCGTCTGAAGTTTGCTAGAGAGCATTTGGATGATGCAGAGGAGTTTTGGGAGAATGTCCTATGGTCTGATGAAACCAAACTGGAACTGTTTGGTAGAAACACAACTTGTCGTGTTTGGAGGAAAAAGAATACTGAGTTGCATCCATCAAACACCATACCTACTGTAAAGCATGGTGGTGGAAACATCATGCTTTGGGGCTGTTTCTCTGCAAAGGGGCCAGGACGACTGATCCGGGTACATGAAAGGATGAATGGGGCCATGTATCGTGAGATTTTGAGTGCAAACCTCCTTCCATCAGCAAGGGCATTGAAGATGAAACGTGGCTGGGTCTTTCAACATGACAATGATCCAAAGCACACCACCAGGGCAACAAAGGAGTGGCTTCATAAGAAGCATTTCAAGGTCCTGGAGTGGCCTAGCCAGTCTCCAGATCTCAACCCTATAGAAAACCTTTGGAGGGAGTTGAAAGTCCGTGTTGCCAAGCGAAAAGCCAAAAACATCACTGCTCTAGAGGAGATCTGCATGGAGGAATGGGCCAACATACCAACAACAGTGTGTGGCAACCTTGTGAAGACTTACAGAAAACATTTGACCTCTGTCATTGCCAACAAAGGATATATTACAAAGTATTGAGATGAAATTTTGTTTCTGACCAAATACTTATTTTCCACCATAATATGCAAATAAAATGATAAAAAAACAGACAATGTGATTTTCTGGATTTTTTTTTCTCAGTTTGTCTCCCATAGTTGAGGTCTACCTATGATGTAAATTACAGACGCCTCTCATCTTTTTAAGTGGTGGAACTTGCACTATTGCTGACTGACTAAATACTTTTTTGCCCCACTGTATATATATATATATATATATATATATATATATATATATATATATACCGTATTTTCTGGCATATAAGACGACCTTTTAACCCCTGAAAATCTTCTTAAAAGTTGAGCGTCGTCTTATACACCGGATGCAGACCAATGTGCATATGGTGGGTGGGGGGAGAGTGGTCCCTATGATGAAGAGAGGGGGTGTCTCACAGGAAAGTGTGAGTGGACCAGGACAGTCAGAAGGCTCAACCTGCCCAGAAGAAAAACGAGGATGAAAACCAAAATTACAAAAAAAAGGCGAAACCAAAGTAGCCGAACTAGCCCGATTATTAAGGGCAAACTCGGCCAATGGCAAAAAGGCCACCCAATCATCCTGATCGGCAGACACAAAGCATCTCAAATAAGTCTCCCAAGTCTGGCAATGGCAAAAGTAACCCACTAACACGGGAACAACAAGGCTTGGCCCGCGCACAAGTCCCACAGGACTGCACAAAAGAACGCACATCACGTGACAATGAAGGCCACCAAAAGGACCTACCAACCAAATCTCTGGTACCAAAAATACCAGGATGACCAGCCAACACAGAACAGTGAACCTCAGAAATCACTCTACTAGTCCATCTGTCAGGAACAAACAATTTCCCCACAGGACAGCGGTCAGGTCTATCAGCCTGAAATTCCTGAAGAACCCGCCATAAATCAGGGGAAATGGCAGAAAGTACCACCCCTTCTTTCAGAATGCCGACCGGTTCAAGGACCTCAGGAGAATCAGGCAAAAAACTCCTAGAAAGGGCATCAGCCTTAATATTCTTAGAACCCGGAAGATACGAAACCACAAAATCAAAACTGGAAAAAAACAAGGACAGCCGTTTGGCAGACTCGAGGTAAATCAAATTCTTATGATTGGTCAGGACCACAATACGGTGCTTAGCTCCCTCAAGCCAATGTCGACACTCCTCAAACGCCCACTTCATAGCCAACAACTCCCGATTGCCGACATCATAATTGCGTTCAGCAGGTGAAAACTTGTGGGAGAAGAAGGCACACGGTTTCATCAAAGAACCAACAGAATCCCTCTGAGACAAAACGGCCCCTGCCCCAATCTCAGAAGCATCAATCTCAACCTGAAATGGAAGAGAAACATCTGGTTGGCGCAACACCGGAGCAGAAGTAAATCGGCGTTTAAGCTCCTGAAAGGCAGAGACAGCCGCAGAGGACCAATTCGCCACATCAGCGGCTTTTTTCATCAAATCAGTCAAGGGTTTAACCACGCTGGAGAAGTTAGCAATGAAACGGCGATAAAAATTTGCAAAACCCAAAAATTTCTGAAGGCTCTTCACGGATGTGGGTTGAATCCAATCATGAATGGCCTGAACCTTAACCGGATCCATCTCCATAGATGAGGGAGAAAAAATAAAGCCCAAAAAAGAAACCTTCTGCACCCCAAAGAGACACTTAGACCCCTTCACAAACAAAGCATTGTCACGAAGGATCTGAAATACCATCCTGACCTGTTCCACATGAGACTTCCAATCATCGGAAAAAATCAAAATATCGTCCAAATATACAATCAAGAATTTATCAATATAAGTCCGGAAGATATCATGCATGAAGGATTGAAAAACAGATGGAGCGTTAGTGAGCCCGAATGGCATCACAAGGTATTCAAAATGGCCTTCGGGCATATTAAACGCAGTTTTCCATTCATCACCCTGCTTAATACGAACAAGATTATATGCCCCCCGAAGGTCAATCTTCGTAAACCAACTAGCCCCCTTAATCCTAGCAAACAAATTGGAAAGCAAAGGTAAAGGGTATTGAAACTTGACCGTGATCTTATTCAAGAGGCGATAATCAATACAAGGTCTCAAGGAGCCATCCTTCTTAGCAACAAAAAAAAAATCTGCTCCCAACGGTTAAGAAGATGGCCGAATATGCCCTTTCTCCAAAGACTCCTTAACATAACTCCGCATGGCGGTTTGTTCAGGCACAGACAGGTTGAAAAGTCGGCCCTTAGGAAACTTACTGCCTGGAATCAAGTCAATCGCACAATCACAGTCCCTGTGCGGTGGAAGGGAACTGGACTTGGGCTCATCGAATACATCCTGAAAATCAGACAAAAACTCTGGAATTTCAGAAGAGGAAGAAGAGGAGATTGACATCAAAGGAACATCATTATTGAACCCCCTGACAACCCCAACTAGTCACAGACATAGATTTCCAATCCAACACAGGATTATGTACCTGCAACCACGGGAAACCCAGCACAATAACATCATGCAAATTATGCAACACCAGAAATTGACAATCTTCCTGATGGGCTGGCGCCATGTGCATGGTCACCTGTGTCCAAAACTGGGGCTTATTTTTAGCCAAAGGTGTAGCATCAATCCCCCTTAAAGGAATAGGGTTCTGCAAAGGCTGCAAGGGAAAACCACAACGCCTGGCAAACTCAAAATCCATTAAGTTCAAGGCGGCGCCTGAATCCACAAACGCCATGACAGAAAATGATGACAATGAGCAGATCAAGGACACCGATAACAGAAATTTAGGTTGTACAGTACTGATAGTAAATGAACTAGCGATCCTTTTTGTCCGCTTAGGGCAGACTGAAATGACATGAGAAGCGTCGCCACAATGACTTTGCTCTAAGGACGACACCACAGCGCGCACAGTTTGACGCTCCCGCAAGCGCCGATCAATCTGAATGGCCAGATACATAGAATCACTCAGACCGGAAGGCGTGGGAAACCCCACCATAACATCTTTAACGGATTCAGAAAGACCCTTTCTGAAAATTGCCGCCAAAGCATCATCATTCCATTTAGTCAACACAGACCATTTTCTAAATTTCTGACAATACAATTCTGCCGCCTCTTGACCCTGAGACAGAGCCAACAAGGTTTTCTCCGCTTGATCCACAGAATTCGGTTCATCATATAATAATCCTAAAGCCTGAAAAAAAGGAATCTACATTAAGCAAGGCCGGATTCCCAGATTCCAGGGAAAATGCCCAATCCTGTGGATCGCCACGCAGCAGGGAGATGACAATTTTAACCTGCTGAATGGAATCACCGGAGGATCGCGGTCTCAGAGCAAAAAACAGATTACAATTGTTTTTAAAACCCAAAAATTTGGACCTATCACCAAAAAAACAAATCAGGAGTAGGAATCTTCGGCTCTAAAGCAGGAGTCTGAACAATATAATCAGAAATACCCTGTACCCTAGCAGCAAGCTGGTCTACACGAGAAGCTAATTCCTGAACATCCATGCTGGCACAAGACTCCTTAGCCACCCATAAATAAAGAGGGAAGAACAGACTGCAGAAAAAAATGGCTCAACACCTTTCTTCCCTTCTTCTGAGATGCATTTAACTCATTATGGGCCAGTTGTACTGTTATGATCTGGTGACCTTGGAGCCGCATGAAACTTTCTCTGGAGTCGGTGGAACCTGTACTGACCGCAAATCCTGAACTAACACCGCAACTAGAAGTAGCCGTGGGGTGTGCCTAACAAACCCTAGACACCTCGACACAGCCGGAGGACTAAATACCCCTATAGATGGAAATAGGAATGCTACCTTGCCTCAGAGCAGACCCCCAAAGGATAGGCAGCCCCCCACGTATAATGACTGTGAGTAGGAGAAGAATAGACACACGCAGGTAGAAAACAGGATTTAGCAAAAGAGGCCACTCTAGCTAAATAGGAAAGGATAGGACAGATTACTAGGCGGTCAGTATTAAAACCCTTCCAAAAATATCCACAGCAGATAATACAAAAAGTTCCACAATCTAACTAAAGACATGGAATGTATATCTGCCACTCCAGAGAATCCAACAAGACTGAGAAAATACTGACACAATCTAAGCTGGACAAGAAAACACAAGAATAGCACTGAATTGTGAAGCACACAGCATGTGTGCCACAGGAAAAAAAAACCAGACACTTATCTTTGCTGATTTGGCAGAAAGGCAGGAGGAACCAGGCAGTGGTCCTACACCTCCCAACAACAATTGACAACTGGCAAGGACTAATGAATCCTGCACGCCTAAATACCCCAGTCAGAACTGCAATCAGCAGATACACCTGACCAGGACTGCAACTCAGGGGCAACTGCATTACCACGTACAACCACCGGAGGGAGCCCAAAAGCAGAATTCACAACAACCCACATAGCAGGCGTTGAATAATACATTTTGCACACCACACTGTAAGCTTAGTTATGAATGAGATTCCTAGGACGTCAGCCAGGGGCGGACACAGACTGCAGAGGGCCCCTGTGCAAGAAACCTTCCTGCCCCCCCCCCATACCGCAACATGTTATGTAAACATATAGTAGGTTGTAATATTTATTATCTGTTTAGAACACAACTATCAACTCTAAATAATAAATTTAAGTTCAATATTTAACAACTGAATATAACACAAAGCAGTCATGCAATTGATGTCATATCTGGCAAATCTGGATGTGCTTATTGTGGCCTATGACTTATCAAGCAGCACAGACTGTTATTACTTTATAAACTGGAGGAAATAATACTGTAGTGAGGAGGATTTTATTTTTTTCAAAACGTAAATGGGTTGTCCAGGACTGTTTTATTATTTAACTATGAACCTATGAACTGATAGGCAGGTAGTTGCTAACTACCCACCTGTTCTGTGCTGGCCTAGAGCGGTCAAGGACTGCTCCTGCCACAGATCCTGCTGCTTCATGTCAATAGAGCAGCTTTTCATGTTCTGGGCTGCTCTGTTTATGGGGCATGACTGCCGACCTCATGCTGTTCAATAGCCGGCTCCCTGTAGTTATGCAATGGGGAGATGGCTGTCAATCAGCATAAAGCTGGCAGTCACAGCCCTTCAACAGACTAGAAGAGAAGCTGCTGTTCTGTTGATGTGATGTCAGAGGAAGCAGCAGTAGTGGTCTGTGACTACCCTGAGCTGGCACAGGTCTGCACTGGGCAGGACAGGCAGTTACTAACTACCTGCCTGTTAGAGCTTAGGCCTATAGTAAAAAAATATAATGATTTTAGACAACCCATTTAATAATAATTAGTAAACAACTGTACCCTTTATTGCTAAATACTAAAAACCATTTTACTAAATTTACTAAATCAAATCAAGATAACTAGGCTTTAGTCAGCCATTCAAATGTTTGAATTTAGAAATGTTCACTGAAAAATGTATTTCAAACAGTAAAACTGTGTGGAGGTGTGAACAATTTACTTAAAACTCATTCTCCTGGCCTTCTTTTCAGTAAATTCATCAATAATTTTATTTAAGTTAATCTTTCTAGCACGGTCATTTTCAATTGACAGCATAGAAATAATTTTGGGTAATGTAGCTGTCTGTGCTAACTCTTCTTTTCTTAGTCTGCGCTTTTGAGCTCCGCTTTTAGGTTTTTGGCCAGATGCCATTCTAAAAAAAATGAACATAAATGTATGTTCAGTTGTTCACTATGTGTTCAGTTAACATTACAGACTATTTAACAGATATATTATTGTATTATAAACAATAAAAAGGGGCATAAACACCACAACATATCAACAGGTATGTCAGATGCATGTAGGTGCTTAAAAGGGTTGTCCTCTACTAGACAACCCCTTCTTAAACTACCGTATATACTCGAGTATAAGCCGACCCGAGTATAAGCTGACCCCCCCCTAATTTTGCAACAAAAAACTGGGAAAACTTATTGACTCGAGTATAAGCCTAGGGTGGAAAATACAGCAGCTACCGGTAAATGTCAAAAATAAAAATAGATACCAATAAAAGTAAAATTAATTGAGACATCAGAAGGTTAAGTGTTTTTGAATATCCATATTGAATCAGGAGCCCCATATAATGCTCCATACTGTTCATTATGGCCCCATAAATGCTCCATATAAAGCTGTGCCACATATAATGCTCCATACAATTCATTATTGCCCCATAGTTGCTCTGTATAAAGCTGTGCCACATATAATGCTCTATACAATTCATTATTGCCCCATAGTTGCTCCATATTAAGCTGTGCCACATATAATGCTCCATACAATTCATTATTGAATATTGCCCCATAGATGCTCCATATAAAGCTGTGCCGCCACATATAATGCTCCATACAATTCATTATGGCCCCATAGATGCTCCATATAACGCTGTGCCACATATAAATGCTGCTGCTGCAATAAAAAAAAAAATGATGCAGCGCCCCAGAGTCCTGGTCGTTGCAGTACTGATGCTCCGCCGCTAAGGGGGGTGTTGGTACGTCTGATGGCACTGAAGGAGTTCACCTGACCAGGTATCACAGACACCAATACACTTCACAGTCTGGCCTCCAGGGGGAGCTAAGGGTACTATGCATTAGGCCACTACTCACATCTGGTAAAACTGGGGGTTAGATAGGAAGTTAGACAGAAGCTGACTGGGTTGGAACCAGGCAACATCCTGTGGCAGAGGGTGTTGCAGGGGAAGATTCAGGGGGGTCCCTGTCAGGGGTGGGATCCTGACAGAGGCCTAGCGAACAGAAAGAATGTTACGGGACCGCGCCTGCACTTCATTGCGGCGGTACCCCAAGAAAGGACAAGAAGCGAGGTTTATTGTGAAGAGTGAGAAACGAGATCAACGCAACAAGGAGAAAACACCAGTAGGAGTCGTGCTGTAAGACGAGGCAACATCCTACTGAGGCGCATAGCCGGTGGCCGGAACGCCGAGGAAGTATTGAGCTCCAGGCCTTACTTCAAACTTACGGCAGGACAGTCAGTTATAGGCGGGCTGTCTGTTATGATCCTTAATGGCTGAGGATCACAAATAGACCAGCAAGTGAATAAACTTAAAACTAGCTCTAGGGAGATGGTAACTGGACTGATCGCAAATCTGAACCTATCCAACACAACTAGAGGTAGCCGGTGAACGTGCCTAAAAAATTTCCTAGACGTCTCGAGCCAGCCTGAGGAACTAGCTACCCCTAAAGAGAAATAAAGACCTCGCTTGCCTCCAGAGAAATAATCCCCAAAGATATAGAAGCCCCCAACAAATATTAACGGTGAAGTAAGAGGAAGGCACATACGTAGGGATGAAATCAGATTTAGCAAAAGAGGCCCACTAGTACTAGAAAGCAGAAAATAGAGCAGGGGTCTATGCGATCAATAAAAAACCCTTACAAAATATCCATCCTGAGATTTCAAGAACCCACGCACCGACTCACGGTGTGTGGGGAGAAACTCAGTCCACTAGAGCAACCAGCAAGCCAGGGAATCACATTTTAGCAAGCTGGACGAGAAAACATAATAAACACTGCTGATCAAAAAATGAGCAAACAAAACTTAGCTTGTCCTGGATGGACTGGGAGCAAGGTAGTCAGAAGGAATCTGAGAAGCACTGATTACATCGACAGCCGGCAACAAATGGAAGAAAAACAGAGCTATATAGGAACCTCCCAGAGGATAATGAACCAGCTGATAGCCAGAGACCAGCAGGATAACAAACAAAGCCACCAGGGGGAGCCCAAAGCAAAAGTCACACCATGCCGCCAGTGACCACAAGAGGGAGCCTGAAAACAGAGTTCACAACAGTACCCCCCCCTTGAGGAGGGGTCACCGAACCCTCATGAAAACCCCCAGGGCGATCCAGATGAGCCTCATGGAAGGCACGAACCAAATCGGCCGCATGAACATCAGAGGCGACAACCCAAGAATTATCCTCCTGACCATAGCCCTTCCACTTAACCAAATACTGGAGCCTCCGTCTAGAAATACGAGAATCCAAGATCTTCTCCACCACGTATTCCAATTCTCCCTCAACCAGCACCGGGGCAGGAGGCTCAACCGGAGGAACCACAGGCACCACATACCTCCTGTTGTGATTTTGCTTTTTGCTCCCTCTAGTGGTCATTAGTGATTTGACTCTGGAGCGTCTGTCTTTTCCTATATCCTCACCTGGGCCGTTAGTTCAGGGGCGTTGCTATATAAGCTCCCTGGACCTTCAGTTCAATGCCTGGCATCGTTGAAATCAGAGCTAATCTGTTGTGCTCTTGTCCTCTGATCCTGGTTCCTGTTTTTCAAGCTAAGTCTGCTTCTTTGCTTTTTGCTTTTGTTTTGTTTGGTATTTTGTCCAGCTTGTTCCTATCTGTATCCTGACCTTTGCTGGAAGCTCTAGGGGGCTGGTGTTCTCCCCCCGGACCGTTAGACGGTTCGGGGGTTCTTGAATCTCCAGTGTGGATTTTTATAGGGTTTTTGTTGACCAGATAAGTTATCTTGCTATATTCTGCTATTAGTAAGCTGGCCTCTCTTTGCTGAACCTGGTTCATTTCTGTGTTTGTCATTTCCTCTTACCTCACCGTTATTATTTGTGGGGGGCTTGTTTCTTGCTTTGGGGTCCCTTTCTCTGGAGGCAAGAGAGGTCTTTGTTTTCTTCTCCTAGGGGTAGTTAGATTCTCCGGCTGGCGCGAGTCATCAAGCGATCATCGTAGGCATGATCCCCGGCTACTTCTAGTGTTGGCGTTAGGAGTAGCTATTTGGTCAACCCAGTTACCACAGCCCTATGAGCTGGATTTTTGTATCTTGCAGACTTACACGTTCCTCTGAGACCCTGTCCACTGGGGTCATAACAGTATGCCAGGCCAGTATTAAATGTTTAATGCATTGCAGAAGTGGGATTATAAGAAAGAAAATTTTGAGTTTTTTTTTTCCCTCTCTCATTTTTTTTTTTCTTTTCCCCTTTAACTCAGAGTGGCTTAAGCTTGCTGCAGACATGAATGTCCAGACCTTGATTACAAGTGTGGAACAGCTTGCCGCTCGTGTGCAGGGTATACAAGATTATGTTACCAGAAATCCTAGGTCTGAACCCAAGATTCCGATTCCTGAACTGTTTTCAGGAGACCGATTTAAGTTTAGGAATTTCAGGAATAATTGTAAATTATTTTTGTCCCTGAAACCTTGTTCGTCTGGAGACTCTGCTCAACAAGTAAAAATTGTTATTTCATTCTTACGGGGTGACCCTCAGGATTGGGCTTTTTCGTTGGCGCCAGGAGATCCGGCATTGGCTGATATTGATGCGTTTTTTCTGGCGCTCGGTTTACTTTATGAGGAACCCAATCTTGAGATTCAGGCAGAGAAAGCCTTGCTGGCTATGTCTCAGGGCCAGGACGAGGCTGAGGTGTATTGCCAAAAATTTCGGAAATGGTCCGTGCTGACACATTGGAACGAGTGTGCACTGGCCGCTAATTTTAGAAATGGCCTTTCTGAGGCCATTAAGAATGTTATGGTGGGTTTTCCCATTCCCACAGGTCTGAATGATACCATGTCCCTGGCTATTCAAATTGACCGGCGGTTGCGGGAGCGCAAAACCGCAAATTCCCTCATGTTGTTGTCTGAACAGACACCTGATGTGATGCAATGTGATAGAAAAACCGCAAATTCCCTCATGGTGTTGTCTGAACGGACACCTGATTTGATGCAATGTGATAGAATCCTGACTAGAAATGAGAGGAAAATTCATAGACGCCGGAATGGCTTGTGCTACTACTGTGGTGATTCTACACATGTTATCTCAGCATGCTCTAAACGTATATCTAAGGTTGTTAGTCCTGTCACCGTTGGTAATTTGCATCCTAAGTTTATTCTGTCTGTAACTTTGATTTGCTCACTGTCATCTTATCCTGTCATGGCGTTTGTAGATTCAGGTGCTGCCCTGAGTCTTATGGATCTCTCATTTGCTAAGCGCTGTGGTTTTATTCTTGAACCATTAGAAAATCCTATCCCTCTTAGGGGTATTGATGCTACGCCATTAGCAGAAAATAAACCGCAGTATTGGACACAGGTTACCATGTGCATGACTCCTGAACACCGCGAGGTGATACGTTTTCTCGTTCTACATAAAATGCATGATTTGGTTGTTTTGGGGCTGCCATGGTTACAGACCCATAATCCAGTCCTTGACTGGAAGGCTATGTCAGTGTCTAGTTGGGGCTGTCGTGGTATTCATGAGGATTCCCTGCCTGTGTCTATTGCTTCTTCTACGCCTTCGGAAGTTCCGGAGTACTTGTCTGATTATCAGGATGTCTTTAGCGAGTCCAGGTCCAGTGCATTGCCTCCTCATAGGGAATGTGACTGTGCAATAGATTTGATTCCAGGCAGTAAATTTCCTAAGGGAAGACTGTTTAATCTGTCGATACCTGAACATACCGCTATGCGTTCATATATCAAGGAGTCTCTGGAGAAAGGACACATCCGTCCGTCTTCTTCCCCTCTTGGTGCGGGATTCTTTTTTGTGGCTAAAAAGGACGGATCTTTGAGGCCTTGTATTGACTATCGGCTTTTAAATAAGATCACTGTCAAATTTCAGTATCCTTTGCCGCTGTTGTCTGACTTGTTTGCCCGGATTAAAGGTGCCAAGTGGTTTACCAAGATAGACCTTCGTGGTGCGTACAACCTTGTGCGCATTAAGCAAGGGGATGAATGGAAAACCGCATTCAATACGCCCGAAGGTCATTTTGAGTACTTGGTGATGCCTTTTGGGCTCTCTAATGCCCCTTCAGTTTTTCAGTCCTTTATGCATGACATTTTCCGGAACTATCTGGATAAATTTCTGATCGTTTATCTGGATGATATTCTGGTTTTTTCTGATAATTGGGACTCGCATGTGGAGCAGGTCAGGATGGTCTTTAAAATTTTGCGTGAAAATTCTTTGTTTGTCAAGGGCTCAAAGTGTCTTTTTGGTGTACAGAAGGTTCCCTTTTTGGGGTTCATTTTTTCCCCTTCTGCTGTGGAGATGGACCCAGTCAAGGTCCGAGCTATTCTTGATTGGACTCAGCCCTCGTCAGTTAAGAGTCTTCAGAAGTTCTTGGGTTTCGCTAACTTCTACCGTCGTTTTATCGCTAACTTTTCTAGCATTGTGAAACCTTTGACGGATATGACCAAGAAGGGCTCCGATGTGGTTAATTGGGCTCCTGCTGCCGTGGAGGCTTTCCAGGAGTTGAAACGTCGGTTTACTTCGGCGCCTGTTTTGTGCCAGCCTGATGTCTCGCTTCCCTTTCAAGTTGAGGTGGATGCTTCAGAGATTGGAGCAGGGGCCGTTTTGTCGCAGAGAGGCCCTGGTTGCTCTGTTATGAGACCTTGCGCCTTTTTCTCTAGGAAGTTTTCGCCTGCGGAGCAAAATTATGATGTGGGCAATCGGGAGTTGTTGGCCATGAAATGGGCATTTGAGGAGTGGCGTCATTGGCTCGAGGGTGCTAAGCATCGTGTGCTGGTCTTGACTGATCACAAAAATCTGATGTATCTCGAGTCTGCTAAACGCCTGAATCCTAGACAGGCCCGCTGGTCATTGTTTTTCTCCCGTTTTGACTTTGTTGTCTCGTATTTACCAGGTTCAAAGAATGTGAAGGCCGATGCTCTTTCCAGGAGCTTTGTGCCTGATGCTCCTGGAGTCGCTGAACCTGTTGGTATTCTTAAGGATGGTATTATCTTGTCAGCTATTTCTCCTGATCTGCGACGTGTGTTGCAGAGATTTCAGGCTGATAGGCCTGATTCTTGTCCACCTGACAGACTGTTTGTGCCTGATAAGTGGACCAGCAGAGTCATTTCCGAGGTTCATTCCTCGGTGTTGGCAGGTCACCCAGGAATTTTTGGCACCAGAGATCTGGTGGCCAGATCCTTTTGGTGGCCTTCCTTGTCTAGGGATGTGCGGTCATTTGTACAGTCCTGTGGGACTTGTGCTCGAGCTAAGCCTTGCTGTTCTCGTGCCAGCGGGTTGCTCTTGCCCTTGCCTGTCCCTAAGAGACCTTGGACACATATCTCCATGGATTTCATTTCTGATCTTCCGGTGTCTCAGGGCATGTCTGTTATCTGGGTGATATGTGATCGCTTCTCCAAGATGGTCCATTTGGTTCCTTTGCCTAAACTGCCTTCCTCTTCCGATCTGGTTCCTGTGTTTTTCCAGAACGTGGTTCGTTTGCACGGCATCCCTGAGAATATTGTGTCAGACAGAGGATCCCAGTTCGTTTCCAGATTCTGGCGATCCTTTTGTAGTAGGATGGGCATTGACTTGTCGTTTTCGTCTGCTTTCCATCCTCAGACTAATGGACAGACGGAGCGAACTAATCAGACTTTGGAGGCTTATTTGAGGTGTTTTGTCTCTGCTGATCAGGACGATTGGGTGACCTTCTTGCCGTTAGCTGAGTTTGCCCTTAATAATCGGGCTAGTTCCGCCACCTTGGTTTCGCCGTTTTTCTGCAACTCTGGTTTCCACCCTCGTTTTTCTTCGGGTCATGTGGAACCTTCTGACTGCCCTGGGGTGGATTCTGTGGTGGATAGGTTGCAGCGGATCTGGAATCTTGTGGTGGACAACTTGAAGTTGTCACAGGAGAGGGCTCAGCGCTTTGCCAACCGCCGCCGCGGTGTGGGTCCCCGACTACGTGTTGGGGATTTGGTGTGGCTTTCTTCCCGCTTTGTTCCTATGAAGGTTTCCTCTCCCAAATTTAAACCTCGTTTTATTGGTCCTTACAAGATATTGGAAATTCTTAATCCTGTATCCTTTCGCCTGGATCTACCTGTGTCGTTTGCTATCCACAACGTGTTTCATAGGTCCTTGTTGCGGCGGTACGTTGTGCCTGTGGTTCCTTCTGCTGAGCCTCCTGCTCCGGTGTTGGTTGAGGGCGAGTTGGAGTACGTGGTGGAGAAGATCTTGGATTCTCGTCTCTCCAGGCGGAGGCTTCAGTACCTGGTCAAGTGGAAGGGCTATGGTCAGGAAGATAATTCCTGGGTGGTCGCCTCTGATGTTCATGCGGCCGATTTAGTTCGTGCCTTTCGTGCCGCTCATCCTGATCGCCCTGGTGGTCGTGGTGAGGGTTCGGTGACCCCTCACTAAGGGGGGGGTACTGTTGTGATTTTGCTTTTTGCTCCCTCTAGTGGTCATTAGGGATTTGACTCTGGAGCGTCTGTCTTTTCCTATATCCTCACCTGGGTCGTTAGTTCAGGGGCGTTGCTATATAAGCTCCCTGGACCTTCAGTTCAATGCCTGGCATCGTTGAAATCAGAGCTAATCTGTTGTGCTCTTGTCCTCTGATCCTGGTTCCTGTTTTTCAAGCTAAGTCTGCTTCTTTGCTTTTTGCTTTTGTTTTGTTTGGTATTTTGTCCAGCTTGTTCCTATCTGTATCCTGACCTTTGCTGGAAGCTCTAGGGGGCTGGTGTTCTCCCCTCCGGACCGTTAGACGGTTCGGGGGTTCTTGAATCTCCAGCGTGGATTTTTATAGGGTTTTTGTTGACCAGATAAGTTATCTTGCTATATTCTGCTATTAGTAAGCTGGCCTCTCTTTGCTGAACCTGGTTCATTTCTGTGTTTGTCATTTCCTCTTACCTCACCGTTATTATTTGTGGGGGCTTGTTTCTTGCTTTGGGGTCCCTTTCTCTGGAGGCAAGAGAGGTCTTTGTTTTCTTCTCCTAGGGGTAGTTAGATTCTCCGGCTGGCGCGAGTTATCTAGCGATCACCGTAGGCATGATCCCCGGCTACTTCTAGTGTTGGCGTTAGGAGTAGCTATTTGGTCAACCCAGTTACCACAGCCCTATGAGCTGGATTTTTGTATCTTGCAGACTTACACGTTCCTCTGAGACCCTGTCCACTGGGGTCATAACACCTCCGCAACAACGAGCGATGGAACACATTATGAATAGCAAATGATGCCGGGAGGTCCAGACGAAATGACACAGGGCCAAGGACTTCCAGAATTTTATAAGGACCGATAAACCGAGGCTTGAACTTAGGAGAGGAGACCTTCATAGGAACGAAGCGAGAAGACAACCACACCAAGTCCCCAACGCAAATTCGGGGACCCACACAGCGACGGCGGTTGGCAAAGATCTGAGCCTTCTCTTGTGACAGCTTCAAATTGTCCACCACATGATTCCAAATCTGATACAACCTATCAACCACAACATCCACTCCAGGACAGTCAGAAGGCTCCACCTGACCCGAGGAAAAATGAGGATGAAACCCCGAATTACAAAAAAAAGGAGAAACCAAAGTGGCAGAACTAGCCCGATTATTAAGGGCAATCTCGGCCAACGGCAAAAAAGTAACCCAGTCGTCCTGATCAGCAGAAACAAAACATCTTAAATAAGTCTCCAAGGTCTGATTAGTTCGCTCGGTTTGGCCATTCGTCTGAGGATGGAAGGCCGACGAAAAAGACAAATCAATGCCCAATTTAGCACAAAAGGTCCGCCAAAATCTAGACACAAACTGGGATCCTCTGTCAGAAACAATGTTCTCAGGAATCCCGTGCAAACGAACCACATTTTGAAAAAACAGTGGAACCAACTCGGAGGAGGAAGGCAAGTTAGGCAAGGGCACCAAATGGACCATCTTAGAAAAACGATCACACACCACCCAGATGACAGACATTCTCTGAGAGACAGGGAGATCTGAAATAAAATCCATGGAAATGTGCGTCCAAGGCCTCTTCGGGACAGGCAAAGGCAACAGCAAACCACTGGCACAAGAACAGCAAGGTTTAGCCCGAGCACAAACTCCACAAGACTGCACAAAGGAACGCACATCCCGCGACAAGGAAGGCCACCAAAAAGACCTGGCCACCAAGTCTCTGGTACCAAATATTCCAGGATGGCCTGCCAACACCGAAGAATGAACCTCGGAGATGACTCTGTTGGTTCATCTATCCGGGACAAACAGTCTCTCCGGTGGACAGCGGTCAGGTCTATCCGCCTGAAACTCTTGCAGCACACGTCGCAAATCTGGGGAGATGGCAGACAAAATCACCCCTTCTCTCAGGATACCAGCCGGCTCAGAATCTCCAGTAGAGTCAGGCACAAAACTCCTAGAAAGAGCATCCGCCTTCACATTCTTCGAACCAGGCAGGTACGAGACCACGAAATCAAAACGAGAGAAAAACAACGACCAACGAGCCTGTCTGGGATTCAGCCGTTTGGCCGACTCGAGATAAATCAGATTTTTGTGATCAGTCAAGACCACAACACGATGCTTAGCTCCCTCGAGCCAATGTCGCCACTCCTCAAATGCCCACTTCATAGCCAACAGCTCCCGATTACCGACATCATAATTCCGCTCGGCAGGTGAAAACTTTCTTGAAAAGAAAGCACATGGCTTCATCACAGAGCCAT
This sequence comes from Ranitomeya variabilis, assembly GCF_051348905.1. Taxonomy (NCBI): domain Eukaryota; kingdom Metazoa; phylum Chordata; class Amphibia; order Anura; family Dendrobatidae; genus Ranitomeya; species Ranitomeya variabilis. The sequence continues at coordinate 223,765 of NW_027507950.1, read as the reverse complement.
CGGAACTTCTCTGCGACAAAACAGCCCCTGCTCTAATCTCGGAAGCATCAACCTCCACCTGGAAGGGAAGTGAGACATCTGGCTGACACAAGACCGGAGCCGAAGAAAACCGACGCTTCAGCTCCCGAAAGGCCTCCACAGCCGTAGAGGACCAATTAGTCACATCAGAACCTTTCTTGGTCAAATCCGTCAAAGGCTTAACAACACCAGAAAAATTAGCTATGAAGCGACGGTAAAAATTAGCAAAACCCAAGAACTTCTGAAGACTCTTAACAGATGTAGGCTGCGTCCAGTCATGAATAGCCTGAACCTTGACTGGGTCCATCTCAATAGTAGAAGGAGAAAAAATGAAACCCAAAAAAGAAATCTTCTGGACTCCAAAAATACATTTTGAGCCCTTCACAAATAAGGCATTGTCACGCAGGACCTGAAAGACCATCCTGACCTGCTTAACATGAGACTCCCAATCATCCGAAAAAAACAGAATATCATCCAGATACACAATCATAAACTTATCCAAATATTCACGGAAGATGTCATGCATAAAGGACTGAAAGACTGAAGGAGCATTAGAAAGTCCAAAAAGCATCACCAAGTACTCAAAATGGCCTTCAGGCATTTACAGTTTTCCATTCATCACCCTGTTTTATACGCACAAGGTTATACGCACCACGAAGATCTATCTTGGTGAACCAACTAGACCCCTTAATGCGAGCGAACAAATCAGTTAACAATGGCAAAGGATACTGAAATTTGACTGTGATTTTATTCAAAAGGCGATAATCAATACAAGGTCTCAGGGAACCATCCTTCTTAGCCACAAAAAAGAATCCCGCACCAAGAGGGGATGAGGACGGGCGAATATGTCCCTTCTCCAAAGACTCCTTTATATAACTCCGCATGGCAGCATGTTCTGGCACAGATAAATTGAAAAGTCGTCCCTTAGGAAACTTACTACCAGGAATCAAATCTATAGCACAATCACAGTCCCTATGAGGAGGTAGAGAATTGAGTTTGGGCTCCTCAAATACATCCTGGTAGTCTGACAAAAACGTAGGGACTTCAGAAGGAGTGGACGAAGCGATTGACACCACAGGAGCGTCACCATGAATTCCCTGACAACCCCAACTTGACACAGACATAGCTTTCCAATCCAGGACTGGATTATGAGTCTGCAACCATGGTAGACCCAACACGACCACATCATGCAAATTATGCAATACAAGAAAGCGAATCACCTCCTGATGAACAGGAGTCATGCACATGGTCACTTGTGTCCAGTACTGAGGTCTATTCGAAGCCAATGGTGTAGAATCAATTCCCCTTAGTGGAATAGGGAATTTCAAAGGCTCCAAATCAAAACCACAGCGCCTGGCAAATGACCAATCCATAAGACTCAGGGCAGCACCTGAATCTACAAAAGCATTAACCGGGTAAGATGACAGGGAACAAATCAGGGTAACAAACAAAATGAACTTAGGCTGTAAAGAACCAATGGTGACAGATTTATCAACCTTTTTTTTGCGCTTAGAGCATGCTGAGATAACATGAGCTGAGTCACCACAGTAAAAGCACAACCCATTTTGCCGTCTATAATTTTGCCGTTCACTTCTAGTCAGAATTCTGTCACATTGCATAGATTCAGGTGTCTGTTCAGAAGACACCGCCAAATGGTGCACAGGTTTGCGCTCCCGCAAACGCCGATCAATCTGAATGGCCAGAGTCATTGACTCATTCAGACCTGCAGGCGTAGGGAACCCCACCATGACATTTTTAATGGTTTCAGAAAGACCTTCTCTGAAATTTGCAGCCAGGGCACACTCATTCCACTGAGTAAGCACCGACGATTTCCGAAATTTCTGGCAGTACACCTCTGCTTCATCTTGCCCCTGCGAGAGGGCCAATAACGCTTTTTCAGCCTGGTTCTCAAGATTAGGTTCCTCATAGAGCAATCCAAGGGCCAGAAAAAACGCATCCACACTAAGCAATGCAGGATCCCCTGGCGCCAATGCGAAAGCCCAATCCTGAGGGTCACCCCGCAAAAAAGAAATGATAATTTTAACTTGCTGAACGGAATCACCAGAGGAATGAGATTTCAAAGAAAGATACAACTTACAATTGTTCTTAAAATTCAGGAACCTAGATCTATCTCCAGAAAATAACTCCGGAATAGGTATTCTAGGCTCAGACATAGGACTGTGAACAACAAAATCCTGAATACTTTGAACCCTAGCAGCAAGATGATCCAGACTGGAAGCCAAGCTCTGGACATCCATGTCAGCAGCTGAACTCAGAGCCACACCAAGATTAAGAGGAGGAGAGAAGCTAGCACAGCAGCTAGACACACGGCAACAAAAAAAAAAAAATTTTCTCAAGGCTTCTTTTCTCCTGCTTCTGCCATGCAATTAACACTTTGTTGGCCGGCTGTACTGTTATGATCCTTAATGGCTGAGGATCACAAATAGACCAGCAAGTGAATAAACTTAAAACTAGCTCTAGGGAGATGGTAACTGGACTGATCGCAAATCTGAACCTATCCAACACAACTAGAGGTAGCCGGTGAACGTGCCTAAAAAATTTCCTAGACGTCTCGAGCCAGCCTGAGGAACTAGCTACCCCTAAAGAGAAATAAAGACCTCGCTTGCCTCCAGAGAAATAATCCCCAAAGATATAGAAGCCCCCAACAAATATTAACGGTGAAGTAAGAGGAAGGTACATACGTAGGGATGAAATCAGATTTAGCAAAAGAGGCCCACTAGTACTAGAAAGCAGAAAATAGAGCAGGGGTCTATGCGATCAATAAAAAACCCTTACAAAATATCCATCCTGAGATTTCAAGAACCCACGCACCGACTCACAGTATGTGGGGAGAAACTCAGTCCACTAGAGCAACCAGCAAGCCAGGGAATCACATTTTAGCAAGCTGGACGAGAAAACATAATAAACACTGCTGATCAAAAAATGAGCAAACAAAACTTAGCTTGTCCTGGATGGACTGGGAGCAAGGTAGTCAGAAGGAATCTGAGAAGCACTGATTACATCGACAGCCGGCAACAAATGGAAGAAAAACAGAGCTATATAGGAACCTCCCAGAGGATAATGAACCAGCTGATAGCCAGAGACCAGCAGGATAACAAACAAAGCCACCAGGGGGAGCCCAAAGCAAAAGTCACACCATGCCGCCAGTGACCACAAGAGGGAGCCTGAAAACAGAGTTCACAACAGCTGTCTCACCCAAAATCACCTAAGCAGACATAGGGGGCAACAGTTGGAGAGGGGCGACTCTAGGGTCCCGGAAGACCTCCAGGCCTACCCGTCATACGGGTGCGTCCTAGCCATATCATCTGGGGGGACGGAGAAGAACATCAGAATCAGTTGTGAGGGAACTTCAGAGACAGACACAACAGTTGTGAGGACTATCCCGTGGTGCTAAGCAGGGAAGGACTACAACACACAAGCGCTAGAAGGTAGGCACAGATTTCCACCTGCAAAGGGAACTCTGGAGGTGCCATCGGACCGGCCGGTCTCAGCCAGCCCTGTTAACCGTACTTCGGATTGAGGATCCTGAAGCCTTCAGTAAAGAGGTAAAGAGACTGCAACCTGGTGTCCTCGTTATTCATCGCGATCTGCACCACACCATCATCACTCTCCACATTCACTGGACGCCCCTCAGCAGGGTCACGGACCCGTCTAGCCACCGTGACAATCCCAGAACCGAGACAGAGAGGCCCGGTACCGGGTACCCTTCGGCCCTGCGGCAGTGGGGGCGCTCCAATGACATACTCACCTTTCGTCTCTGCCCGCTGGTCCTCACCGTCCCGGTCTCTCCGCACTGACTGTTCAGGCAGAGGGCGGCGCGCACACTATACGTCATCGAGCCCTCTGACCTGCACAGTCACAGCAGAGGACGCGGAAGACTGAGCAGCGCCCGGCGGGTGGATCGTGGACAAGTAAATATGATACTCACCTGCTCCCGGAATCCCTGGCTCCTTCTCCCGGACTGTGGACAGATGGTCTCAGCAGACTCCGGGCACGGCAGCTTCTTCACCAGCGGTCACTGGGTACCGCTCATTACAGGATCCACACAGTGTATCACAACAATGCCGTGTATGTCCGTCGCCGTCGGGGGACCCCTCCCGCTCTGGGCCCCGCTGCGGTTGCACCGGTTGAACCGGCGGTATGTCCGCCCCTGACATCAGCCTTTCCTGAGATGCTAAAAACCAAGACCGATGTCCCATGTTGAGTGATATTGCATCCTACCGGGAATCCTGGCCTTACTGCTGTATGGGGCCCAGTGAACAGCAGTACACAGAGGGGCCCACAGGTCCGGAGCCCCGCTTATGTGCTACTGTTCATCCGGCCCCATCGTGCAGCAAAGTGGTGCGCGCTACGGTGCACACGTCGGCGCTGGGGCCCGGGAGCTTTCCCAGAGCTGTGCACGGCCATCTTACCTTGACGGCTGTGCAGCTCCTCCTCCATCCATCTTCGGTTGAGCCTAGACTGTATGGACTCCTTCCATGTCCTGACTGCAGCCCATACAGTTTAGCAGGCTCACTAGTGAAGATGGCAGCTTCTCTTCCTGCCTTTGCTAAGTCAGAACACGCCCCCCCAGTATGACACACGCTCCCGAAAATGACATCCTACCTGGAGGGAGACCATACAATCTAGCATTTACCCTGGAGGCAGAGCCGCGCTGCTGTGGAGCAACTGTGAGGTAAGTATACAAAACTTTTTTGTTTTCTGTACAAAATGAATTAAATGGGTGAGCGGGGAGGAGGAGAAATTGCACATGACAGGGGAAGGAGTAAGGGGGACTGCACATGATGATGTGGGGAGGGGGTTTAAAAAGGGACTGCACATGATGATGTGGGGGGATAAAGGGGATAGCACATGATGTGGGGAGGTGGGATAAAGGGGTACTGCACATGATGATGTGGGGAGGGTGTTAAATTGGACTGCACATGATGTGGGGAGGGGGCTTAAAAGGGGACTGCACATTATGTGGGGAAGGGGTTAAAGGGGGACTGCACATGATGATGTGGGGGATAAAGGGGGACTGCAAATGATGATGTGGGGAGGGGGGTTAAAGGGGGACTGCACATGATGTTGGGAGGGGGTTAAAGGGGGACTGCACATGATGATGTGGGGGGGTAAAGGAGGACTGCACATGATGATGTGGAGGGTTAAAGGGGTACTGCACATGATGTGGGGAGGGGGTTAAAGGGGGACTGCACATGAAGTGGGAGGTTAAAAGGAACTGCAAAGGATGACATGGGGTAAAAAAGGGGACTGCACATGATGATGTGGGGGATAAAGGGGGACTGCAGATGATGTGGGGGAGGTGATTAAAGGGGGACTGCACATGATGATGATGTGTGGGGATAAAGGGGGACTGCACATGATGTGGGGGGGATAAAGGGGGACTGCACATGATGATGTGGGGAGGAAGGTTAAAGGGAACTGCACATGATTCGGGGAGGGGGGCAAAAAGGGGGACTGCACATGATGATGTGGGGGGATATAGGGGGATTGCACAAGATGATGTGAGGGGGTTAAAAGAGGACTGCACATGATGATGTGCGAAGGGGGTTAAAGGGGGACTGCACATGATGTGGGAGGGGGTTAAAGGACTGCACATGAAGTGGGGAGTTAAAAGGAACTGCAAAGGATGACATGGGGGTAAAGGGGACTGCACATGATGAAGTGGGGGTAGGAGGACTGCACATGATGAAGTGAGTGAGGGGACGGGAGACTGCAAATGATGAATTGAGAGTGAGGGAAGAGGGACAGCAATTGATTTGAAGGTGAGGTGGGGAGAGCAAATGATGACTGGGAGAGAGCAAATAGTGATGAATTTTGAGGGTGGGGGAGTAAATGATGTATTGAATGTGGAGGTAGAGCTGTTGATAATGAATAGAGTGTGGGAGAGAGAAGACATAACAATGAATTGGGGCGGAAGGGGCATGTAAATATAATGAGTCGGGGGAGATGGAGGTACATAGTGGGGGGCGCTGAGTATGCAGTGACTGGTATTGAATTGGGGGAAAGAGTACAGGTGCTAATTAATTTATATATTAGGTGGGGAAAGTGGCTATGTATAGCTAGAAGGGGCTCAGTGGTGGATTATAATTTATATTTGTAATGATGGGTTGCATAATAACCAATTATATATTGATTGTGGGTGCACCTCTGTATTCAGATGTGCAGTGTAGAAGAAAGGGAAAAAGAGGGGAATGTGCTCTGGAAGCGGTGCTCTAGATAACTGTGTTATTTTATGCAGAGATGAGTCCTGGCTGGAAGAAATGATGGCAGTCTGCGCTGCATGAAAAAGAAAAGCAAAGATGAAGGACTTCAGCTTGAGACGTCATTTGTGAGTCAGTGTGTTAACTGTACACTGACACTATACACTGTATACTCTGTTGTGAAATTGGATTTTGGGCTCCCCCGGTGGCCACTGGTGGAATTGAACTGGTGTGCATCATCCTCCCTGTTCACCTGTTTCCATCAGGATGTGGGAGTCGCTATTTAGCCTTGCTCCTCTGTCACTTCCATGCCGGTCAACATTGTAATCAGAAGCCTTTCTGTGCATGTTCCTGCTGCTAGACAACTCCCAGCTAAGTTGGACTTAGTCCTTGTTTGTTTTTGCATTTTGTTCCAGTTCACAGCTGTAGTTTCGTTTCTGTGTCTGGAAAGCTCTTGTGATCTGAAATTGCCACTCTGATGTTATGAGTTAATACTAGAGTCTTAAAGTCATTTCAGGATGGTATTTTGATAGGGTTTTCAGCTGACCATGAAAGTGCCCTTTCTGTCTTCCTGCTATCTAGTAAGCGGACCTCAATTTTGCTAAACCTATTTTCATACTACGTTTGTCATTTCATCTAAAATCACCGCCAATATTTGTGGGGGCCTCTGTCTGCCTTTCGGGGAAATTTCTCTAGAGGTGAGCCAGGACTATATTTTCCTCTGCCAGGATTAGTTAGTCCTCCGGCCGGCGCTGGGCGTCTAGGGATAAAACGCAGGCTACGCTACCCGGCTACTGTTAGTTGTGCGGCAGGTTTAGTTCATGGTCAGTTTAGTTTCCATCCTTCCAAGAGCTAGTTCGTATGTTTGCTGGGCTATGTTCTCTTGCCATTGAGAACCATAACAGTTTGACCGGCCCCAAAAGGGTTAAATTAATTGACAGAGAAAGGAGAGAAAAGAGAAGTCTGCTGAAGATTTTTTTTTTTTTCCTCAGTTCTGAGTGTGCTTGTAATTGAATCTCTTGCAAGTCTGCCCATATTGCAGCCTTTCTCTCTCTCTCTCCTTCTAATCCTGGAATGGCTCTGTGTTCACCTGTTTAAAATGGATATTCAGAGTTTAGCTGCAGGTTTGAATAATCTCACCACGAAAGTTCAAAACTTACAAGATTTTGTTGTTCATGTTCCTATATCTGAACCTAGAATTCCTTTGCCTGAATTTTTCTCGGGGAATAGATCTTGCTTTCAAAATTTCAAAAATAATTGCAAGTTGTTTTTGTCCCTGAAATCTCGCTCTGCTGGAGATCCTGCTCAGCAGGTCAGGATTGTGATTTCTTTGCTCCGGGGCGACCCTCAGGATTGGGCTTTTGCATTGGCTCCAGGGGATCCTGCGTTACTCAGTGGAATGAGTGCGCCCTGGCGGCGAATTTCAGAGAGGGTCTCTCTGATGCCATTAAGGATGTTATGGTGGGGTTCCCTGTGCCTGCGGGTCTGAATGAGTCCATGACAATGGCTATCCAGATCGATAGGCGTCTGCGGGAGCGCAAACCTGTGCACCATTTGGCGGTGTCTACTGAGAAGACGCCAGAGAATATGCAATGTGATAGAATTCTGTCCAGAAGTGAACGGCAGAATTTTAGACGAAAAAATGGGTTGTGCTTCTATTGCGGTGATTCAACTCATGTTATATCAGCATGCTCTAAGCGTACTAAGAAGCTTGATAAGTCTGTTTCAATTGGCACTTTACAGTCTAAGTTTATTCTATCTGTGACCCTGATTTGTTCTTTATCATCTATTACCGCGGATGCCTATGTCGACTCTGGCGCCGCTTTGAGTCTTATGGATTGGTCCTTTGCCAAACGCTGTGGGTATGATTTGGAGCCTCTTGAAACTCCTATACCCCTGAAGGGGATTGACTCCACCCCATTTGCTAGCAATAAACCACAATACTGGACACAAGTAACTATGCGGATTAATCCGGATCACCAGGAGATTATTCGCTTTCTTGTGCTGTATAACCTACATGATGTGTTGGTGCTTGGATTGCCATGGCTGCAATCTCATAACCCAGTCCTTGACTGGAAAGCTATGTCTGTGTTAAGCTGGGGATGTAAGGGGACGCATGGGGACGTACCTGTGGTTTCCATTTCATCATCTATTCTCTCTGAGATTCCTGAATTCTTGACTGAATATCGTGACGTTTTTGAAGAACCTAAGCTTGGTTCATTACCTCCGCACCGGGAGTGCGATTGTGCCATAGATTTGATTCCGGGTAGTAAATACCCTAAGGGTCGTTTATTTAATCTGTCTGTGCCTGAACATGCTGCTATGCGAGAATATATAAAGGAGTCCTTGGAAAAGGGACATATTCGTCCTTCGTCATCTCCCTTAGGAGCCGGTTTTTTCTTTGTGGCTAAGAAAGATGGCTCTTTGAGGCCGTGCATTGATTATCGGCTTTTGAATAAAATCACGGTTAAATATCAATATCCGTTGCCACTGCTGACTGATTTGTTTGCTCGCATAAAGGGGGCCAAGTGGTTCTCTAAGATAGATCTTCGTGGGGCGTATAATTTGGTGCGAATTAAGCAGGGGGATGAGTGGAAAACCGCATTTAATACGCCCGAGGGCCACTTTGAGTATTTGGTGATGCCTTTTGGTCTTTCAAATGCCCCTTCAGTCTTTCAGTCCTTTATGCATGACATTTTCCATGATTATTTGGATAAATTTATGATTGTGTATCTGGATGATATTTTGATTTTTTCGGATGACTGGGACTCTCATGTCTAGCAGGTCAGGAGGGTTTTTCAGGTTTTGCGGTCTAATTCCTTGTGTGTGAAGGGTTCTAAGTGCGTTTTTGGGGTTCAAAAGATTTCCTTTTTGGGATATATTTTTTCCCCCTCTTCCATCGAGATGGATCCTGTCAAGGTTCAGGCTATTTGTGATTGGACGCAACCCTCTTCTCTTAAGAGTCTTCAGAAATTTTTGGGCTTTGCTAAAGGTACCTTCACACGAAACGACATTATAACGATATCGCTAGCAATCCGTGACGTTGCAGCGTCCTCGCTAGCGATATCGTTTCGTTTGACACGCAGCAGCGATCAGGATCCTGCTGTGATGTCGCTGGTCGCTGAATAAAGTCCAGAACTTTATTTGGTCGTCCGATCGCTGTGTATCGTTGTGTTTGAAAGCAAAAGCAACGATACCAGCGATATTTTACACTGGTAACCAGGGTAAACATCGGGTTACTAAGCGCAGGGCCGCGCTTAGTTACCCGATGTTTACCCTGGTTACTAGCGTAAAATGTAAAAAAAACAAACAGCACATACTCACATTGCGTCCCCTGCAGTCTGCTTCCTCCTCTGACTCAGCGCCGCAAAGTGAAAGTGAAAGCAGCACAGCGGTGACGTCACCGCTCTGCTCTCACTATACGGCGCTCAGTCAGTCAGGAAGTGGACGCAGGGGGACGTGAATGTAAGTATGTGCTGTTTGTTTTTTTTAGATTTTACGCTGGTAACCAGGGTAAACATCGGGTTACTAAGCGCGGCCCTGCGCTTAGTTACCCGATGTTTACCCTGGTTACCAGGGGACCTCGGCATAGTTGATCGCTGGAGAGCGGTCTGTGTGACAGCTCTCCAGCGACCAAACAGCGACGCTGCAGCGATCGACATCGTTGTCGCTATCGCTGCAGCGTCGCTTCGTGTGAAGGTACCTTAACTTTTATCGTCGATTTATTGCTGGTTTTTCTGATGTTGTTAAACCATTGACTGATTTGACTAAGAAGGGTGCTGATGTTGCTGATTGGTCCCCTGCTGCTGTGGAGGCCTTTCGGGAGCTTAAGCGCCGCTTTTCTTCCGCCCCTGTGTTGCGTCAGCCTGATGTTGCTCTTCCTTTTCAGGTTGAGGTCGACGCTTCTGAAATCGGAGCTGGGGCGGTTTTGTCGCAGAGAAGTTCCGATTGCTCCGTGATGAGACCTTGTGCTTTTTTCTCGCGTAAATTTTCGCCCGCCGAGCGGAATTATGATGTTGGGAATCGGGAGCTTTTGGCCATGAAGTGGGCTTTTGAGGAGTGGCGTCATTGGCTTGAGGGGGCTAGACATCAGGTGGTGGTATTGACTGACCACAAAAATCTAATTTATCTTGAGTCCGCCAGACGCCTGAATCCTAGACAGGCGCGCTGGTCGTTGTTTTTCTCTCGGTTTAATTTTGTGGTGTCCTACCTGCCGGGTTCTAAGAATGTTAAGGCGGATGCCCTTTCTAGGAGTTTTGAGCCTGACTCCCCTGGTAATTCTGAACCTACAGGTATCCTTAAGGATGGAGTGATATTGTCTGCCGTTTCTCCAGACCTGCGGCGAGCCTTGCAGGAGTTTCAGGCGGATAGACCTGATCGTTGCCCACCTGGTAGACTGTTTGTTCCTGATGATTGGACCAGTAAAGTCATTTCTGAGGTTCATTCTTCTGCGTTGGCAGGTCATCCTGGAATCTTTGGTACCAGGGATTTGGTGGCAAGGTCCTTCTGGTGGCCTTCCCTGTCTCGAGATGTGCGAGGCTTCGTGCAGTCTTGTGACGTTTGTGCTCGGGCCAAGCCTTGTTGTTCTCGGGCTAGTGGATTGTTGTTGCCCTTGCCTATCCCGAAGAGGCCCTGGACGCACATCTCGATGGATTTTATTTCGGATCTTCCTGTTTCTCAGAAGATGTCTGTCATCTGGGTGGTGTGTGATCGTTTCTCTAAGATGGTCCATTTGGTTCCCCTGCCTAAGTTGCCTTCTTCTTCCGAGTTGGTTCCTCTGTTTTTTCAAAATGTGGTCCGTTTGCATGGTATTCCGGAGAATATCGTTTCTGACAGAGGTACCCAATTCGTGTCTAGATTTTGGCGAGCATTCTGTGCTAGGATGGGCATAGATTTGTCTTTCTCGTCTGCTTTCCATCCTCAGACTAATGGCCAGACCGAGCGGACGAATCAGACCTTGGAGACATATTTGAGGTGTTTTGTGTCTGCAGATCAGGATGATTGGGTTGCTTTTTTGCCTTTAGCGGAGTTTGCCCTCAATAATCGGGCCAGTTCTGCCACCTTGGTGTCTCCCTTTTTCTGTAATTCGGGGTTTCATCCTCGATTTTCTTCTGGTCAGGTGGAATCTTCGGATTGTCCTGGAGTGGATGCTGTGGTGGAGAGGTTGCATCAGATTTGGGGGCAGGTAGTGGACAATTTGAAGTTGTCCCAGGAGAAGACTCAGCTTTTTGCCAACCGCCGGCGTCGGGTTGGTCCTCGGCTTTGTGTTGGGGACTTGGTGTGGTTGTCTTCTCGTTTTGTCCCTATGAGGGTTTCTTCTCCCAAGTTTAAGCCTTGGTTCATCGGCCCGTACAAGATATTGGAGATTCTTAACCCTGTGTCCTTCCGTTTGAACCTCCCTGCATCTTTTTCTATTCATAATGTTTTTCATCGGTCATTATTGCGCAGGTATGAGGTACCGGTTGTGCCTTCCGTTGAGCCTCCTGCTCCGGTGTTGGTTGAGGGCGAGTTGGAGTACGTTGTGGAAAAAATCTTGGACTCCCGTGTTTCCAGACGGAAACTCCAGTATCTGGTCAAATGGAAGGGATACGGTCAGGAGGATAATTCTTGGGTGACTGCCTCTGATGTTCATGCCTCCGATTTGGTCCGTGCCTTTCATAGGGCTCATCCTGATCGCCCTGGTGGTTCTGGTGAGGGTTCGGTGCCCCCTCCTTGAGGGGGGGGTACTGTTGTGAAATTGGATTTTGGGCTCCCCCGGTGGCCACTGGTGGAATTGAACTGGTGTGCATCATCCTCTCTGTTCACCTGTTTCCATCAGGATGTGGGAGTCGCTATTTAGCCTTGCTCCTCTGTCACTTCCATGCCGGTCAACATTGTAATCAGAAGCCTTTCTGTGCATGTTCCTGCTGCTAGACAACTCCCAGCTAAGTTGGACTTAGTCCTTGTTTGTTTTTGCATTTTGTTCCAGTTCACAGCTGTAGTTTCGTTTCTGTGTCTGGAAAGCTCTTGTGATCTGAAATGGCCACTCTGATGTTATGAGTTAATACTAGAGTCTTAAAGTAATTTCAGGATGGTATTTTGATAGGGTTTTCAGCTGACCATGAAAGTGCCCTTTCTGTCTTCCTGCTATCTAGTAAGCGGACTTCAATTTTGCTAAACCTATTTTCATACTACGTTTGTCATTTCATCTAAAATCACCGCCAATATTTGTGGGGGCCTCTGTCTGCCTTTCGGGGAAATTTCTCTAGAGGTGAGCCAGGACTATATTTTCCTCTGCCAGGATTAGTTAGTCCTCCGGCCGGCGCTGGGCGTCTAGGGATAAAACGCAGGCTACGCTACCCGGCTACTGTTAGTTGTGCGGCAGGTTTAGTTCATGGTCAGTTTAGTTTCCATCCTTCCAAGAGCTAGTTCGTATGTTTGCTGGGCTATGTTCTCTTGCCATTGAGAACCATAACAATACTCTGTACAGAGCTCATGTGTATAATGTCACCAGTGATCACTATATTATCTGTACACAGACACTATATACAGAGGTCCTGTGTATAATGTTAATGGTGATCACTGTATTTCCTGTACACTATATACAGAGCTCCTGTGTATAATGTCACCAGTGATCACTGTATTACCTGTATACTGACACTATATACAGAGCTCCTGTGTATAATGTCACCAGTGATCACTGTATTACATGTACACTGACACTGTATACTATGTACAGAGCTTTTGTGTATAATGTTACTGGTGATCACTGCATTATCTGTACACTGACAGTAAATACAGAGTCCCTGTGTATAATGCCACTTGGTATTGTGGTTTTTTTTTTTTTTAGTAATGATCAGTATGTTAGTGTTCAGTCACTATGTGATGGTAATATGTGGTCTGGCCATGGTGTGGTGGTATTTGTTCCTTCTATGTGATATTATTTGGTCACTATGTGGTGGTAATATGTGGTCTGGTCATGGTGTGACGGCATTTGTCCCTTGTATGTTGTATTAATGGTCATTTAAAAAAAATGTATGTGACTTATTCCCTTAAAGAAAAATACATAGAAATATATTTATATTTAATAGGTTAGAGTAGAGTAGGGTCCAGCCAAAGGAGTCTACCATGTCATGGTGGCGGCTTAAAAATTCTTTTGGCCAGAACAAAAGCTTCTGGCTATGTATGTGATCTGGTGTTTGATGGGAACTGTTAATTTCTGATTGATGAGGACGTGGTGAAGTTGAGTTTTTCCAAGAGTGGGCGATGGGATGGTGGAGGCGGAGCTGGGGTGGAGCCTGGGCGGAGTCTCAAGGTGGCCCGATAATTTTGCCAGTATGAGGCCCCAAAATTCCTAGTGGCAGCCCTGTCTGTAGGGATCAGGCAGACCTAGCTAAGAATCAAAAGCTGAAAATGAATATAAATGTTTATATGGTGCCTTTGATATCAAACTTGGAAGCATAAAGGAAACGTGTGAATGTGGTTTTCTTAAAAAAAAATAAAAAAAACACAAATTGTAGTATAATTTCTCTCAGTATCTGAAATTATCACTAATTTTACCCTACATCCGTACTTAAATTATTACTAACTAGTTGTAAGATCATAATGTCTAAAGGTGTTACTCCAGAAAGAAAGTAAAGTAACACAAACAAACTGAAATAAATGTGCAGGAACAGCTGCTGTAGTTGCAATGCGAAAGCAAGAAAGAAAAGAGGCAACAAAATGCTGCCAGCGCAAATATGTAAACGGCCATATTTATTACACAGCTCCTAGAAATGTGAGGTTCTTAGCGCACATTTTGATCAAATTGTGCGAGCCCATCTGCCAACGACAAGGCGACCTCTTCAGATGGGACCTACACTAACACTACACTAACCGGTATAAATAAAGCTCCTATGTCTAAAGTTGTTGATCCAGGAGAAGGCAAAAAACCCTGGACACACTCAGCCAATTTGTGACTCAGGGAAAAAATTCCTTCTTGACCCCGGGAAAAGGCGATCAGTCCTAGAACCCTGGATCAAACCCTACTACTAATACTATCGTTATTATTATCCTCCCACATTATCTATTGTTATTTATTTATTATTATTATTGTTTCTATTCTAAGTAATGTTTATTCTAATATTAAAACTAAAATCATTACTATATGCTTATTATTAAAATACTAATTTAATAACTGCTTTTTGTCCTTTTTCTTCCTTATTATAAATATTCTACCATTGCAGCTTTAATCATTATTTTGTTATAACTATAAAAAGACTATTGTACCTTTTCTACTATAAATGTTACTACTATACTATGTATATGCTTTTGATCCAGAAGAAGGCAAAAACCCTTAGACACTTTCAGGCCAATCTGTGTCTGAAGGGAAAAATTCCTTCTTGACCCCGGGAAAAGGCGATCAGTCCTAGAACCCTGGATCAAGCCGCCTAATTCTATTAAAATGTGTATAGCTGGCTACCTTGTTATGACAACTACTTCTCTATATCTTATTTATACTACTGTAACTAATTGTTTATATTGTTATTAATTATTATGAATGCTATGCCGCTACCAATAATAAGGTCCCTATGTTACTTACTGCTAGATCAAACCTGCTGTTATAACTACTATTATTACTTTTACATTTTTATTCCTACTATTTTTTACTATTTTTACTACTTTTTGTTACTACTGTGAATAGCTAATATTAAAGTTTTGCCTACTACTATTAATATACTGCTGCTCTAATATTTTACCGCTCTTATTACTATTCTTTTTTTATACTTACCTCCCAGTATTTGCCGTATATGATGTTATCGGCTGAGAGGTCCTAGCAGGATTGTCCAGATGATGTTCTTCTTTCCTCTCAAATACTGGTTAACATATTGGAGGATGTGGCACTGCGTGGTCCTGCTGCTTCTTCTGGCCTCTGTCCTGCTGCTTCTTCTGGCCTCTGTCCTGCTGCTTCTTCTTGTCTCTGTTGTGGTCTTTCTTCCGGCGCCGATCTTAATTGTGATTTTGACCTTTTTTTTCTTCCTTTCTTCGTTTGGGGTTCTCTGCTCTTCATCCAGGTCCATACACAGTATTTTAGCCCGCATTGCCCTTGCTTCTTGTTCTGTGATCTGGGTCTTCATGGATGGTGCAGGCTGTTCTTCATATTCATGCTTTGCTGTAAATTTCTTCTGGGCTTCTGGACTGGTCGGCATGAGGCGCTAAGAAGACAGCAGATTAAGTTACTCATGTACAGTAATAAGACATTCCTATACACCTTTGTAAAATTAGAGACAGCGGTATAGTCGTCTTCTCACTAACCTCCATCTTGTAGAGGGGTGACGGCAGAAACTTCATACAGAAGGCCAGTCTTCTGAATGCCTCCTCCGGTGTGATATCAACTGAAGAGAAAAGAACCAAATATTAGGATCACCCATACCCATACAGAGTGGATGTGACAGAGCGGCACTACTGATCGCCATATTGCTAACCATCCCGCTAAATTCTAGGAACAGAATTGTCAGTAAGAAGAAGATAGAAAAATGTGTTTTGTACATGGAAGATGCAATCATTCTGTAGCCTTCATGGCCAGTGATAGGATTTCCCTGTCTACCTATGAAGCTCACGTTCTACTCAGACCGGCGATGTCAACCTCTGTTGGGAATCAGTTTAGCTTTCTGGAATTTTTTACAGCAAATATCTGCAGTTCTATAGTTACCCCCAAATTACTGGAAACCTGACACCTCCCAAAGATAAAGAAAGGTGAAGCCGTTGGGAGCCGTCTGACCACAGGACAGAGAATGTTTGCCTAACAGTGTGAGGAATCTCACCTGATCCAGCGCAGGATGAAGGTCCGGGCCACATGGTCTCGCTGTGGTCTTCACTCGTGTCAAAATCTATCAAAATCCTGTAAAATAGCAGAACAGTCAGAATAGGTTTTGGCCATTTGGGCAGATGCCATTGACTAGGGTGTGCTGTTACTGGAAACTTTGGGAAACACCGTCTGTGTGTTTAGGAGGCATTGCCGGGGCAAAGGAACCATTGGGCAATGTGCAGGATATGACTGTTATACATCCAATATCTGCCCATCCCCATTATTCTGTGCTGTATATGGAGCACTTTATTTAATGGAGGAATATTCGGAATAAACGACTTCGGTCCGTTCTCCGCTCTGCAGGCGCCGTTCTCTATGGAGGACGGAGCTGATGTTAAATATTGGACCCATCCAATAAGATGTGACAAGTGGAGACAGCGGAGTTTCAGCCGCCGGCTCCTCATCATGTACATGTCTGTATGTGAAGTGTTGGGGTAAATATGAACAATTAGTAACAGAACATCTCGGGTTATTCTGTATGAATATGTGATGAGATAAATCAGCCATCACTTATATTATATTACAGGTTTATACCTGAAATGTCGCAGTGGCTGCAGGTGTCCGTCTTCACTCTCCGCTGAGATAGAACAGACTGAAAATAACTGACGTTTGTGCTTTTTCAAATTTAAATCTAACAATCCTACTGGTTGTTTATTGCCATGGTGACAGAAGTCACTGATAATTTAAAGGGACATGACGGTATTATTGCACTATAGTGAATTTTACTATATGTAACTCCCCTTTGACACCATTGAAGCACATGGAGATGTGTTGTAATTCCCTGCACAGATGATAGGCACAATAATATGCAGGTAAATGATATGAAGGACCAGTGTCCCATTTGTTCTAAGGATTGGTGCGGGTCCCAGGAATTGGGTCCTAGCAATATGTCATCGTTTACCAAAAACCCTGTAATTGCTTCTACTTCACTGTATTTTGTGAGGTCATGATATCTTATTATCTAGTTGGATTGCTCAAGGGAGTTTTTATTGTGTAATTTACAATAAGAATAGAAGTGTTGTCACCTAGGAGAGGCATGTTCAATAAATATTAGGCTTAGGCAGAGCTACCATCAGGGCATTACTGCCTTGACTGGAGAATGGGGCCCGATGAGCAGAAAGGGCCCACAATGGGTCCCGTCTCTTCTGTTCATCGGGCCTCAGCGGCGCGCTTCTGCCAGTGCAGTAACTGAACCTGAGACCGAGATGCAGGTTCAGTTACACTCTATAGCCGTGCGGGCCTGCACAACAATAGTGAAAAGCCGCTAGCCAATAGGAAGAGAGTGGGAAGAGAGAGGCTAAGAGCCAGAATAGGCGCATACAGATGTGCCTTTTCTGGGGTGGCTGGGGGCAGATGTGTTTAGCCGGGGGGGGGGGGGGTCCTATAACCATGGTCCCTCTCTAGGTTATTAATATCTGCCCTCAGTCACTGGCTATCCCACTCTGACGGAGAAAATTGCACAGGAGCTCCCAAATTCTGCACACACACACTACTAACATTATTAGTGAGGACTATGTAAAAATATAACGGATATGAAATGGTTTAATGTATGTAAACCATGTCTCATATGTCTCATATCCTGTCGGGTTTGGTAAAGAGATGGCAAAAGCCGGCAATTTAATTACCGGCTTTTCTGCTATCTAGCTCTGTATGAAATATAAATATAAATATAAATATATATATATATACCGTATTTTCTGGCATATAAGACGACCTTTTAACCCCTGAAAATCTTCTTAAAAGTCGAGCGTCGTCTTATACACCGGGTGCAGACCAATGTGCATATGGTGGGTGGGGGGGAGAGTGGTCCCTATGATGAAGAGAGGGGGTGTCTCACAGGAAAGTGTGAGTGGACCAGGACAGTCAGAAGGCTCAACCTGCCCAGAAGAAAAACGAGGATGAAAACCAAAATTACAAAAAAAAAGGCGAAACCAAAGTAGCCGAACTAGCCCGATTATTAAGGGCAAACTCGGCCAATGGCAAAAAGGCCACCCAATCATCCTGATCGGCAGACACAAAGCATCTCAAATAAGTCTCCAAAGTCTGGCAATGGCAAAAGTAACCCACTAACACGGGAACAACAAGGCTTGGCCCGCGCACAAGTCCCACAGGACTGCACAAAAGAACGCACATCACGTGACAATGAAGGCCACCAAAAGGACCTACCAACCAAATCTCTGGTACCAAAAATACCAGGATGACCAGCCAACACAGAACAGTGAACCTCAGAAATCACTCTACTAGTCCATCTGTCAGGAACAAACAATTTCCCCACAGGACAGCGGTCAGGTCTATCAGCCTGAAATTCCTGAAGAACCCGCCGTATATCAGGGGAAATGGCAGAAAGTACCACCCTTTCTTTCAGAATGCCGACCGGTTCAAGGACCTCAGGAGAATCAGGCAAAAAACTCCTAGAAAGGGCATCAGCCTTAATATTCTTAGAACCCGGAAGATACGAAACCACAAAATCAAAACTGGAAAAAAACAAGGACAGCCGTTTGGCAGACTCGAGGTAAATCAAATTCTTATGATTGGTCAGGACCACAATACGGTGCTTAGCTCCCTCAAGCCAATGTCGCCACTCCTCAAACGCCCACTTCATAGCCAACAACTCCCGATTACCGACATCATAATTGCGTTCAGCAGGCAAAAACTTGTGGGAGAAGAACGCACACGGTTTCATCAAAGAACCAACAGAATCCCTCTGAGAAAAAAAGGAATCTACATTAAGCAAGGCCGGATTCCCAGATTCCAGGGAAAATGCCCAATCCTGTGGATCGCCACGCAGCAGGTAGATGACAATTTTAACCTGCTGAATTGAATCACCGGAGGATCGCGGTCTCAGAGCAAAAAACAGTTTACAATTGTTTTTAAAACCCAAAAATTTGGACCTATCACCAAAAAAACAAATCAGGAGTAGGAATCTTCGGCTCTAAAGCAGGAGTCTGAACAATATAATCAGAAATACCCTGTACCCTAGCAGCAAGCTGGTCTACACGAGAAGCTAATTCCTGAACATCCATGCTGGCACAAGACTCCTCAGCCACCCATAAATAAAGAGGGAAGAACAGACTGCAGAAAAAAATGACTCAACACCTTTCTTCCCTTCTTCTGACATGCATTTAACTCATTATGGGCCAGTTGTACTGTTATGATCTGGTGACCTTGGAGCCGCATGAAACTTTCTCTGGAGTCGGTGGAACCTGTACTGACCACAAATCCTGAACTAACACCGCAACTAGAAGTAGCCGTGGGGTGTGCCTAACAAACCCTAGACACCTCGACACAGCCGGAGGACTAAATACCCCTATAGATGGAAATAGGAATGCTACCTTGCCTCAGAGCAGACCCCCAAAGGATAGGCAGCCCCCCACGAATAATGACTGTGAGTAGGAGAAGAATAGACACACGCAGGTAGAAAACAGGATTTAGCAAAAGAGGCCACTCTAGCTAAATAGGAAAGGATAGGACAGATTACTAGGCGGTCAGTATTAAAACCCTTCCAAAAATATCCACAGCAGATAATACAAAAAGTTCCACAATCTAACTAAAGACATGGAATGTATATCTGCCGCTCCAGAGAATCCAACAAGACTGAGAAAATACTGACACAATCTAAGCTGGACAAGAAAACACAAGAATAGCACTGAATTGTGAAGCACACAGCATGTGTGCCACAGGAAAAAAAAAACAGACACTTATCTTTGCTGATTTGGCAGAAAGGCAGGAGGAACCGGTTCAAGGACCTCAGGAGAATCAGGCAAAAAACTCCTAGAAAGGGCATCAGCCTTAATATTCTTAGAACCCGGAAGATACGAAACCACAAAATCAAAACTGGAAAAAAACAAGGACAGCCGTTTGGCAGACTCGAGGTAAATCAAATTCTTATGATTGGTCAGGACCACAATACGGTGCTTAGCTCCCTCAAGCCAATGTCGCCACTCCTCAAACGCCCACTTCATAGCCAACAACTCCCGATTACCGACATCATAATTGCGTTCAGCAGGCAAAAACTTGTGGGAGAAGAACGCACACGGTTTCATCAAAGAACCAACAGAATCCCTCTGAGAAAAAAAGGAATCTACATTAAGCAAGGCCGGATTCCCAGATTCCAGGGAAAATGCCCAATCCTGTGGATCGCCACGCAGCAGGTAGATGACAATTTTAACCTGCTGAATTGAATCACCGGAGGATCGCGGTCTCAGAGCAAAAAACAGTTTACAATTGTTTTTAAAACCCAAAAATTTGGACCTATCACCAAAAAAACAAATCAGGAGTAGGAATCTTCGGCTCTAAAGCAGGAGTCTGAACAATATAATCAGAAATACCCTGTACCCTAGCAGCAAGCTGGTCTACACGAGAAGCTAATTCCTGAACATCCATGCTGGCACAAGACTCCTCAGCCACCCATAAATAAAGAGGGAAGAACAGACTGCAGAAAAAAATGACTCAACACCTTTCTTCCCTTCTTCTGACATGCATTTAACTCATTATGGGCCAGTTGTACTGTTATGATCTGGTGACCTTGGAGCCGCATGAAACTTTCTCTGGAGTCGGTGGAACCTGTACTGACCACAAATCCTGAACTAACACCGCAACTAGAAGTAGCCGTGGGGTGTGCCTAACAAACCCTAGACACCTCGACACAGCCGGAGGACTAAATACCCCTATAGATGGAAATAGGAATGCTACCTTGCCTCAGAGCAGACCCCCAAAGGATAGGCAGCCCCCCACGAATAATGACTGTGAGTAGGAGAAGAATAGACACACGCAGGTAGAAAACAGGATTTAGCAAAAGAGGCCACTCTAGCTAAATAGGAAAGGATAGGACAGATTACTAGGCGGTCAGTATTAAAACCCTTCCAAAAATATCCACAGCAGATAATACAAAAAGTTCCACAATCTAACTAAAGACATGGAATGTATATCTGCCGCTCCAGAGAATCCAACAAGACTGAGAAAATACTGACACAATCTAAGCTGGACAAGAAAACACAAGAATAGCACTGAATTGTGAAGCACACAGCATGTGTGCCACAGGAAAAAAAAAACAGACACTTATCTTTGCTGATTTGGCAGAAAGGCAGGAGGAACCAGGCAGAGGTCCTACACCTCCCAACAACAATTGACAACTGGCAAGGACTAATAAATCCTGCACGCCTAAATACCCCAGTCAGAACTGCAATCAGCAGATACACCTGACCAGGACTGCAACTCAGGGGCAACTGCATTACCACCTACAACCACCGGAGGGAGCCTAAAAGCAGAATTCACAACAACCCACATAGCAGGCGTTGAATAATACATTTTGCACACCACACTGTAAGCTTAGTTATGAATGAGATTCCCAGGACGTCAGCCAGGGGCGGACACAGACTGCAGAGGGCCCCTGTGCAAGAAATCTTCCTGCCCCCCCCCCCCCATACCGCAACAAAGTTATGTAAACATATAGGTTGTAATATTTATTATCTGTTTAGAACACAACTATCAACTCTAAATAATAAATTTAAGTTCAATATTTAACAACTGAATATAACACAAAGCAGTCATGCAATTGATGTCATATCTGGCAAATCTGGATGTGCTTATTGTGGCCTATGACTTATCAAGCAGCACAGACTGTTATTACTTTATAAACTGGAGGAAATAATACTGTAGTGAGGAGGATTTTATTTTTTTCAAAACGTAAATGGGTTGTCCAGGACTGTTTTATTATTTAACTATGAACCTATGAACTGATAGGCAGGTAGTTGCTAACTACCCACCTGTTCTGTGCTGGCCTAGAGCGGTCAAGGACTGCTCCTGCCACAGATCCTGCTGCTTCATGTCAATAGAGCAGCTTTTCATGTTCTGGGCTGCTCTGTTTATGGGGCATGACTGCCGACCTCATGCTGTTCAATAGCCGGCTCCCTGTAGTTATGCAATGGGGAGATGGCTGTCAATCAGCATAAAGCTGGCAGTCACAGCCCTTCAACAGACTAGAAGAGAAGCTGCTGTTCTGTTGATGTGATGTCAGAGGAAGCAGCAGTAGTGGTCTGTGACTACCCTGAGCTGGCACAGGTCTGCACTGGGCAGGACAGGCAGTTACTAACTACCTGCCTGTTAGAGCTTAGGCCTATAGTAAAAAAATAGAATGGCTTTAGACAACCCATTTAATAATAATTATTAGTAAACAACTGTACCCTTTATTGCTAAATACTAAAAACCATTTTACTAAATTTACTAAATCAAATCAAGATAACTAGGCTTTAGTCAGCCATTCAAATGTTTGAATTTAGAAATGTTCACTGAAAAATGTATTTCAAACAGTAAAACTGTGTGGAGGTGTGAACAATTTACTTAAAACTCATTCTCCTGGCCTTCTTTTCAGCAAATTCATCAATAATTTTATTTAAGTTAATCTTTCTAGCACGGTCATTTTCAATTGACAGCATAGAAATAATTTTGGGTAATGTAGCTGTCTGTGCTAACTCTTCTTTTCTTAGTCTGCGCTTTTGAGCTCCGCTTTTAGGTTTTTGGCCAGATGCCATTCTAAAAAAAATGAACATAAATGTATGTTCAGTGGTTCACTATGTGTTCAGTTAACATTACAGACTATTTAACAGATATATTATTGTATTATAAACAATAAAAAGGGGCATAAACACCACAACATATCAACAGGTATGTCAGATGCATGTAGGTGCTTAAAAGGGTTGTTCTCTACTAGACAACCCCTTCTTAAACTACCGTATATACTCGAGTATAAGCCGACCCGAGTATAAGCTGACCCCCCCTAATTTTGCAACAAAAAACTGGGAAAACTTATTGACTCGAGTATAAGCCTAGGGTGGAAAATACAGCAGCTACCGGTAAATGTCAAAAATAAAAATAGATACCAATAAAAGTAAAATTAATTGAGACATCAGAAGGTTAAGTGTTTTTGAATATCCATATTGAATCAGGAGCCCCATATAATGGTCCATACTGTTCATTATGGCCCCATAAATGCTCCATATAAAGCTGTGCCACATATAATGCTCCATACAATTCATTATTGCCCCATAGTTGCTCCATATAAAGCTGTGCCACATATAATGCTCTATACAATTCATTATTGCCCCATAGTTGCTCCATATTAAGCTGTGCCACATATAATGCTCCATACAATTCATTATTGAATATTGCCCCATAGATGCTCCATATAAAGCTGTGCCACCACATATAATGCTCCATACAATTCATTATGGCCCCATAGATGCTCCATTTAACGCTGTGCCACATATAAATGCTGCTGCTGCAATAAAAAAAATGATGCAGCGCCCCAGAGTCCTGGTCGTTGCAGTACTGATGCTCCGCCGCTAAGGGGGGCAATGGTACGTCTGATGGCACTGAAGGAGTTCACCTGACCATGTATCACAGACACCAATACACTTCACAGTCTGGCCTCCAGGGGGAGCTAAGGGTACTATGTATTAGGCCACTCCTCACATCTGGTAAAACTGGGGGATAGATAGGAAGTTAGAGAGAAGCTGACTGGGTTGGAACCAGGCAACATCCTGTGGCAGAGGGTGTTGCAGGGGAAGATTCAGTGGGTCCCTGTCAGGGGTGGGATCCTGACAGAGGCCTAGCGAACAGAAAGAACGCTACGGGACCGCGCCTGCACTTCATTGCGGCGGTACCCCAAGAAAGGACAAGAAACGAGGTTTATTGTGAAGAGTGAGAAACGAGATCAACGCAACAAGGAGAAAACACCAGTAGGAGTCGTGCTGTAGGACGAGGCAACATCCTACTGAGGCGCGTAGCCGGTGGCCGGAACGCCGAGGAAGTATTGAGCTCCAGGCCTTACTTCAAACCTACGGCAGGACAGTCAGTTATAGGCGAGCTGTCTCACCCAAAATCACCTAAGCAGACATAGGGGGCAACAGTTGGAGAGGGGCGACTCTAGGGTCCCGGAAGACCTCCAGGCCTACCCGTCATACGGGTGCGTCCTAGCCATATCATCTGGGGGGATGGAGAAGAACATCAGAATCCGTTGTGAGGGAACTTCAGAGACAGACACAACAGTTGTGAGGACTATCCCGTGGTGCTAAGCAGGGAAGGACTACAACACACAAGCGCTAGAAGGTAGGCACAGATTTCCACCTGCAAAGGGAACTCTGGAGGTGCCATCGGACCGTCCGGTCTCAGCCAGCCCTGTTTACCGTACTTCTGATTGAGGATCCTGAAGCCTTCAATAAAAAGGTAAAGAGACTGCAACCTGGTGTCCTCGTTATTCATCGCGATCTGCACCACACCATCATCACTCTCCACTTTCACTGGACGCCCCTCAGCAGGGTCACGGACCGGTCTAGCCACCGTGACAATCTCAGAACCGAGACAGAGAGGCCCGGTACCGGGTACCCTTCGGCCCTGCGGCAGTGGGGGCGCTCCAATGACATACTCACCTCTCGTCTCTGCCCGCTGGTCCTCACCGTCCCGGTCTCTCCGCACTGACTGTTCAGGCAGAGGGCGGCGCGCACACTATACGTCATCGAGCCCTCTGACCTGCACAGTCACAGCAGAGGACGCGGAAGACTGAGCGGTGCCCGGCGGGTGGATCGTGGACAAGTAAATATGATACTCACCTGCTCCCGGCATCCCTGGCTCCTTCTCCCGGACTGTGGGCAGATGGTCTCTGCAGACTCTGGGCACGGCAGCTTCTTCACCATCGGTCACTGGGTACTGCTCATTACAGGATCCACACAGTGTATCACAACAATGCCGTGTATGTCCGTCGCCGTCGGGGGCCCCCTCCCGCTCTGGGCCCCGGTGCGGTTGCACCGATTGAACCGGCGGTATGTCCACCCCTGACATCAGCCTTTCCTGAGATGCTAAAAACCACCGGTCTACCACCAAATCATTTCATGGAGATCACATTTCATCCCTTTTATTGTGTTTTGCCTGAATGACTGCTGAATCTTTTGACCATGTTTGCGGCTTTGAGGCATTAAGTTGCTGTCCCATGAATAGATGCCTGAACTAGCAGGTGTTATTATAGTGCAGCCATTGAGTTACTAAAAGTAAGCGAATATTTGCAAGATTACAGCTAGGGATTTACATCAATCCAGCATTGTCCGCAGGCTACTTATAAATCATTGCATTTGCAGCCTTGTAACATCAAGACCGATGTCCCATGTTGAGTGATATTGCATCCTACCGGGAATCCTGGCCTTACTGCTGTATGGGGCCCAGTGAACAGCAGTACACAGAGGGGCCCACAGGTCCGGGGCCCCGCTTATGTGCTACTGTTCATCGGGCCCCATCGTGCAGCAAAGTGGTGCGCGCTACGGTGCACACGTCGGCGCTGGGGCCCGGGAGCTTTCCCAGAGCTGTGCACGGCCATCTTACCTTGACGGCTGTGCAGCTCCTCCTCCATCCATCTTCGGTTGAGCCTAGACTGTATGGACTCCTTCCATGTCCTGACTGCAGCCCATACAGTCTAGCAGGCTCACTAGTGAAGATGGCAGCTTCTCTTCCTGCCTTTGCTAAGTCAGAACACGCCCCCCCAGTATGACACACGCTCCCGAAAATGACATCCTACCTGGAGGGAGCCCATACAATCTAGCATTTACCCTGGAGGCAGAGCCGCGCTGCTGTGGAGCAACCGTGAGGTAAGTATACAAAACTTTTTTGTTTTCTGTACAAAATGAATTAAATGGGTGAGCAGGGAGGAGAAATTGCACATGACAGGGGAAGGAGTAAGGGGGACTGCACATGATGATGTGGGGAGGGGGTTTAAAAAGGGACTGCACATGATGATGTGGGGGGATAAAGGGGTACTGCACATGTTGATGTTGGGGAATAAAGGGGATAGCACATGATGTGGGGAGGTGGGATAAAGGGGTACTGCACATGATGTGGGGGGATAAAGGGGTACTGCACATGATGATGTGGGGAGGGGGTTTAAAAAGGGACTGCACATGATGATGTGGGGGGATAAAGGGGTACTGCACATGTTGATGTTGGGGAATAAAGGGGATAGCACATGATGTGGGGAGGTGGGTTAAAGGGGACTGCACATGATGTGGGGGGATAAAGGGGTACTGCACATGATGATGTGGGGAGGGGGTTAAATTGGACTGCACATACATGATGTGGGGAGGGGGCTTAAAAGGGGAATGCGCATTATGTGGGGAAGGGGTTAAAGGGGGACTGCACATGATGATGTGGGGGATAAAGGGGGACTGCAAATGATGATGTGGGGAGGGGGGTTAAAGGGGGACTGCACATGATGTTGGGAGGGGGTTAAAGGGGGACTCCACATGATGTGAGGGGGTAAAGGAGGACTGCACATGATGATGTGGAGGGTAAAGGGGTACTGCACATGATGTGGGGAGCGGGTCAAAGAGGGACTGCACATGAGGTGGGAGGTTAAAAGGAACTGCAAAGGATGACATGGGGTAAAAAAGGGGACTGCACATGATGATGTGGGGGGATAAAGGGGGACTGCAGATGATGTGGGGGAGGTGATTTAAGGGGGACTGCACATGATGATGTGTGGGGATAAAGGGGGACTGCACATGATGTGGGGGGATAAAGGGGTACTGCACATGTTGATGTTGGGGAATAAAGGGGATAGCACATGATGTGGGGAGGTGGGTTAAAGGGGACTGCACATGATGTGGGGGGATAAAGGGGTACTGCACATGATGATGTGGGGAGGAAGGTTAAATTGAACTGCACATGATGTGGAGAGAGGGGCAAAAAGGGGGACTGCACATGATGATGTGGGGAGGGGGGTTAAATTGGGACTGCACATGATGATGTGGGGGGATAAAGGGGGATTGCACAAGATGATGTGGGGGGGTTAAAAGAGGACTGCACATGATGATGTGGGAAGGGGGTTAAAGGGGGACTGCACATGATTTGGGAGGGGGTTAAAGGACTGCACATGAAGTGGGGAGTTAAAAGGAACTGCAAAGGATGACATGGGGGTAAAGGGGACTGCACATGATGAAGTGAGTGAGGGGACGGGAGACTGCAAATGATGAATTGAGAGTGAGGGAAGAGGGACAGCAATTGATTTGAAGGTGAGGTGGGGAGAGCAAATGATGACTGGGAGAGAGCAAATAGTGATGAATTTTGAGGGTGGGGGAGTAAATGATGTATTGAATGTGGAGGTAGAGCTGTTGATTATGAATAAAGTGTGGGAGAGAGAAGACATAACAATGAATTGGGGCGGAAGGGGCATGTAAATATAATGAGTCAGGGGAGAGGGAGGTACATAGTGGGGGGCGCTGAGTATGCAGTGACTGGTATTGAATTGGGGGAAAGAGTACAGGTGCTAATTAATTTATATATTAGGTGGGGAAAGTGGCTATGTATAGCTAGAAGGGGCTCAGTGGTGGATTATAATTTATATTTGTAATGATGGGTTGCATAATAACCAATTATATATTGATTGTGGGTGCACCTCTGTATTCAGATGTGCAGTGTAGAAGAAAGGGAAAAAGAGGGGAATGTGCTCTGGAAGCGGTGCTCTAGATAACTGTGTTATTTTGTGCAGAGATGAGTCCTGGCTGGAAGAAGCGATGGCAGTCTGCGCTGCATGAAAAAGAAAAGCAAAGATGAAGGACTTCAGCTAGAGACGTCACTTGTGAGTCAGTGTGTTAACTGTACACTGACACTATACACTGTATACTCTGTACAGAGCTCATGTGTATAATGTCACCAGTGATCACTATATTATCTGTACACAGACACTGTATACAGAGGTTAATGGTGATCACTGTATTTCCTGTACACTATATACAGAGCTCCTGTGTATAATGTCACCAGTGATCACTGTATTACATGTACACTGACACTGTATACTATGTACAGAGCTTTTGTGTATAATGTTACTGGTGATCACTGCATTATCTGTACACTGACAGTAAATACAGAGTCCCTGTGTATAATGCCACTTGGTATTGTGTTTTTGTTTTTTTTTAGTAATGATCAGTATGTTAGTGTTCAGTCACTATGTGATGGTAATATGTGGTCTGGCCATGGTGTGGTGGTATTTGTTCCTTCTATGTGATATTATTTGGTCACTATGTGGTGGTAATATGTGGTCTGGTCATGGTGTGACGGCATTTGTCCCTTGTATGTTGTATTAATGGTCATTTAAAAAAAATGTATGTGACTCATTCCCTTAAAGAAAAATACATAGAAATATATTTATATTTAATAGGTTAGAGTAGAGTAGGGTCCAGCCAAAGGAGTCTACCATGTCATGGTGGTGGCTTAAAAATTCTTTTGGCCAGAACAAAAGCTGCTGGCTATGTATGTGATCTGGTGTTTGATGGGAACTGTTAATTTCTGATTGATGAGGACGTGGTGAAGTTGAGTTTTTCCAAGAGTGGGCGATGGGATGGTGGAGGCGGAGCTGAGGTGGAGCCTGGGCGGAGTCTCAAGGTGGCCTGAAAATTTTGCCAGTATGAGGCCCCAAA
This sequence comes from Ranitomeya variabilis, assembly GCF_051348905.1. Classification (NCBI taxonomy): domain Eukaryota; kingdom Metazoa; phylum Chordata; class Amphibia; order Anura; family Dendrobatidae; genus Ranitomeya; species Ranitomeya variabilis. The sequence goes on along the minus strand of NW_027507950.1, from coordinate 195,242 downwards.
ATTCCTAGTGGCAGCCCTGTCTGTAGGGATCAGGCAGACCTAGCTAAGAATCAAAAGCTGAAAATGAATATAAATGTTTATATGGTGCCTTTGATATCAAACTTGGAAGCATAAAGGAAACGTGTGAATGTGGTTTTCTTAAAAAAATAAATAAATAACACAAATTGTAGTATAATTTTTCTCAGTATCTGAAATTATCACTAATTTTACCCTACATCCGTACTTAAATTATTACTAACTAGTTGTAAGATCATAATGCCTAAAGGTGTTAGGGTACCGTCTCACTATACGATTTACCAACGATCACGACCTGCGATACGACCTGGCTGTGATCGTTGGTAAGTCGTTGTGTGGTTGCTGGGGAGCTGTCACACAGACCGCTCTCCAGCGACCAACGATGCCGAGGTTCGCTGGTAACCAGGGTAAACATCGGGTTACTAAGCGCAGGGCCGCGCTTAGTAACCCGATGTTTACCGTGGTTACCAGCGTAAAAGTAAAAAAAAACAAACAGTACATACTGACCATCTGATGTCCGTCAGGTCCCTTGCCGTCTGCTTCCTGCTCTGACTGAGTGCAGCCGTACAGTGAGAGCAGAGCGCAGCAGTGATGTCACCGCTGTGATCTGCTCTCACTTTCCGGCCGGCAGTCAGTCAGAGCAGGAAGCAGACGGCAAGGGACCTGACGGACATCAGATGGTGAGTATGTACTGTTTGTTTTTTTTGGTAACCAGGGTAAACATCGGGTTACTAAGCGCGGCCCTGCGCTTAGTAACCCGATGTTTACCCTGGTTACCAGCGAACGCATCGCTGGATCGCTGTCACACACAACGATCCAGCGATGACAGCGGGAGATCCAGCGACGAAAGAAAGTTTCAAACGATGTGCTGCGACGTACGATTCTCAGCAGGGTGTCTGATCGCAGTAGCGTGTCAGACACTGCGAGATCGTAACGATATCGCTAGAACATCACGAATCGTGCCGTCGTAGCGATAAAAATGCCACTGTGTGACGGTACCCTTACTCCAGAAAGAAAGTAAACTAACACAAACAAACTTAAATAAATGTGCAGGAACAGCTGCTGTAGTTGCAATGCGAAAGCAAGAAAGAAAAGAGGCAACAAAATGCTGCCAGCGCAAATATGTAAACGGCCATATTTATTACACAGCTCCTAGAAATGTGAGGTTCTTAGCGCACATTTTGATCAAATTGTGCGAGCCCATCTGCCAACGACAAGGCGACCTCTTCAGATGGGACCTACACTAACACTACACTAACCGGTATAAATAAAGCTCCTATGTCTAAAGTTGTTGATCCAGGAGAAGGCAAAAAACCCTGGACACACTCAGCCAATTTGTGACTCAGGGAAAAAATTCCTTCTTGACCCCGGGAAAAGGCGATCAGTCCTAGAACCCTGGATCAAACCCTACTACTAATACTATCGTTATTATTATCCTCCCACATTATCTATTGTTATTTATTTATTATTATTATTGTTTCTATTCTAAGTAATGTTTATTCTAATATTAAAACTAAAATCATTACTATATGCTTATTATTAAAATACTAATTTAATAACTGCTTTTTGTCCTTTTTCTTCCTTATTATAAATATTCTACCATTGCAGCTTTAATCATTATTTTGTTATAACTATAAAAAGACTATTGTACCTTTTCTACTATAAATATTACTACTATACTATGTATATGCTTTTGATCCAGAAGAAGGCAAAAACCCTTAGACACTTTCAGGCCAATCTGTGTCTGAAGGGAAAAATTCCTTCTTGACCCCGGGAAAAGGCGATCAGTCCTAGAACCCTGGATCAAGCCGCCTAATTCTATTAAAATGTGTATAGCTGGCTACCTTGTTATGACAACTACTTCTCTATATCTTATTTATACTACTGTAACTAATTGTTTATATTGTTATTAATTATTATGAATGCTATGCCGCTACCAATAATAAGGTCCCTATGTTACTTACTGCTAGATCAAACCTGCTGTTATAACTACTATTATTACTTTTACATTTTTATTCCTACTATTTTTTACTATTTTTACTACTTTTTGTTACTACTGTGAATAGCTAATATTAAAGTTTTGCCTACTACTATTAATATACTGCTGCTCTAATATTTTACCGCTCTTATTACTATTCTTTTTTTATACTTACCTCCCAGTATTTGCCGTATATGATGTTATCGGCTGAGAGGTCCTAGCAGGATTGTCCAGATGATGTTCTTCTTTCCTCTCAAATACTGGTTAACATATTGGAGGATGTGGCACTGCGTGGTCCTGCTGCTTCTTCTGGCCTCTGTCCTGCTGCTTCTTCTGGCCTCTGTCCTGCTGCTTCTTCTTGTCTCTGTTGTGGTCTTTCTTCCGGCGCCGATCTTAATTGTGATTTTGACCTTTTTTTTCTTCCTTTCTTCGTTTGGGGTTCTCTGCTCTTCATCCAGGTCCATACACAGTATTTTAGCCCGCATTGCCCTTGCTTCTTGTTCTGTGATCTGGGTCTTCATGGATGGTGCAGGCTGTTCTTCATATTCATGCTTTGCTGTAAATTTCTTCTGGGCTTCTGGACTGGTCGGCATGAGGCGCTAAGAAGACAGCAGATTAAGTTACTCATGTACAGTAATAAGACATTCCTATACACCCTTGTAAAACTAAAGACAGCGGTATAGTCATCTTCTCACTAACCTCCATCTTGTAGAGGGGTGACGGCAGAAACTTCATACAGAAGGCCAGTCTTCTGAATGCCTCCTCTGGTGTGATATCAACTGAAGAGAAAAGAACCAAATATTAGGATCACCCATACCCATACAGAGAGGATGTGACAGAGCGGCACTACTGATCGCCATATTGCTAACCATCCCACTAAATTCTAGGAACAGAATTGTCAGTAAGAAGATAGAAAAATGTGTTTTGTACATGGAAGATGCAATCATTCTGTAGCCTTCATGGCCAGTGATAGGATTCCCCTGTCTACCTATGAAGCTCACGTTCTACTCAGACCGGCGATGTCAACCTCTGTTGGGAATCAGTTTAGCTTTCTGGTATTTTTTACAGCAAATATCTGCAGTTCTATAGTTACCCCCCAAATTACTGGAAACCTGACACCTCCCAAAAATAAAGAAAGGTGAAGCCGTTGGGAGCCGTCTGACCACAGGACAGAGAATGTTCGCCTAACAGTGTGAGGAATCTCACCTGATCCAGCGCAGGATGAAGGTCCGGGCCACATGGTCTCGCTGTGGTCTTCACTCGTGTCAAAATCTATCAAAATCCTGTAAAATAGCAGAACAGTCAGAATAGGTTTTGGCCATTTGGGCAGATGCCATTGACTAGGGTGTGCTGTTACTGGAAACTTTGGGAAACACCGTCTGTGTGTTTAGGAGGCATTGCCGGGGCAAAGGAACCATTGGGCAATGTGCAGGATATGACTGTTATACATCCAATATCTGCCCATCCCCATTATTCTGTGCTGTATATGGAGCACTTTATTTAATGGAGGAATATTCGGAATAAACGACTTCGGTCCGTTCTCCGCTCTGCAGGCGCCGTTCTCTATGGAGGACGGAGCTGATGTTAAATATTGGACCCATCCAATAAGATGTGACAAGTGGAGACAGCGGAGTTTCAGCCGCCGGCTCCTCATCATGTACATGTCTGTATGTGAAGTGTTGGGGTAAATATGAACAATTAGTAACAGAACATCTCGGGTTATTCTGTATGAATATGTGATGAGATAAATCAGCCATCACTTATATTATATTACAGGTTTATACCTGAAATGTCGCAGTGGCTGCAGGTGTCCGTCTTCACTCTCCGCTGAGATAGAACAGACTGAAAATAACTGACGTTTGTGCTTTTTCAAATTTAAATCTAACAATCCTACTGGTTGTTTATTGCCATGGTGACAGAAGTCACTGATAATTTAAAGGGACATGACGGTATTATTGCACTATAGTGAATTTTACTATATGTAACTCCCCTTTGACACCATTGAAGCACATGGAGATGTGTTGTAATTCCCTGCACAGATGATAGGCACAATAATATGCAGGTAAATGATATGAAGGACCAGTGTCCCATTTGTTCTAAGGATTGGTGCGGGTCCCAGGAATTGGGTCCTAGCAATATGTCATCGTTTACCAAAAACCCTGTAATTGCTTCTACTTCACTGTATTTTGTGAGGTCATGATATCTTATTATCTAGTTGGATTGCTCAAGGGAGTTTTTATTGTGTAATTTACAATAAGAATAGAAGTGTTGTCACCTAGGAGAGGCATGTTCAATAAATATTAGGCTTAGGCAGAGCTACCATCAGGGCATTACTGCCTTGACTGGAGAATGGGGCCCGATGAGCAGAAAGGGCCCACAATGGGTCCCGTCTCTTCTGTTCATCGGGCCTCAGCGGCGCGCTTCTGCCAGTGCAGTAACTGAACCTGAGACCGAGATGCAGGTTCAGTTACACTCTATAGCCGTGCGGGCCTGCACAACAATAGTGAAAAGCCGCTAGCCAATAGGAAGAGAGTGGGAAGAGAGAGGCTAAGAGCCAGAATAGGCGCATACAGATGTGCCTTTTCTGGGGTGGCTGGGGGCAGATGTGTTTAGCCGGGGGGGGGGGGGTCCTATAACCATGGTCCCTCTCTAGGTTATTAATATCTGCCCTCAGTCACTGGCTATCCCACTCTGACGGAGAAAATTGCACAGGAGCTCCCAAATTCTGCACACACACACTACTAACATTATTAGTGAGGACTATGTAAAAATATAACGGATATGAAATGGTTTAATGTATGTAAACCATGTCTCATATGTCTCATATCCTGTCGGGTTTGGTAAAGAGATGGCAAAAGCCGGCAATTTAATTACCGGCTTTTCTGCTATCTAGCTCTGTATGAAATATAAATATAAATATAAATATATATATATATACCGTATTTTCTGGCATATAAGACGACCTTTTAACCCCTGAAAATCTTCTTAAAAGTCGAGCGTCGTCTTATACACCGGGTGCAGACCAATGTGCATATGGTGGGTGGGGGGGAGAGTGGTCCCTATGATGAAGAGAGGGGGTGTCTCACAGGAAAGTGTGAGTGGACCAGGACAGTCAGAAGGCTCAACCTGCCCAGAAGAAAAACGAGGATGAAAACCAAAATTACAAAAAAAAAGGCGAAACCAAAGTAGCCGAACTAGCCCGATTATTAAGGGCAAACTCGGCCAATGGCAAAAAGGCCACCCAATCATCCTGATCGGCAGACACAAAGCATCTCAAATAAGTCTCCAAAGTCTGGCAATGGCAAAAGTAACCCACTAACACGGGAACAACAAGGCTTGGCCCGCGCACAAGTCCCACAGGACTGCACAAAAGAACGCACATCACGTGACAATGAAGGCCACCAAAAGGACCTACCAACCAAATCTCTGGTACCAAAAATACCAGGATGACCAGCCAACACAGAACAGTGAACCTCAGAAATCACTCTACTAGTCCATCTGTCAGGAACAAACAATTTCCCCACAGGACAGCGGTCAGGTCTATCAGCCTGAAATTCCTGAAGAACCCGCCGTATATCAGGGGAAATGGCAGAAAGTACCACCCTTTCTTTCAGAATGCCGACCGGTTCAAGGACCTCAGGAGAATCAGGCAAAAAACTCCTAGAAAGGGCATCAGCCTTAATATTCTTAGAACCCGGAAGATACGAAACCACAAAATCAAAACTGGAAAAAAACAAGGACAGCCGTTTGGCAGACTCGAGGTAAATCAAATTCTTATGATTGGTCAGGACCACAATACGGTGCTTAGCTCCCTCAAGCCAATGTCGCCACTCCTCAAACGCCCACTTCATAGCCAACAACTCCCGATTACCGACATCATAATTGCGTTCAGCAGGCAAAAACTTGTGGGAGAAGAACGCACACGGTTTCATCAAAGAACCAACAGAATCCCTCTGAGAAAAAAAGGAATCTACATTAAGCAAGGCCGGATTCCCAGATTCCAGGGAAAATGCCCAATCCTGTGGATCGCCACGCAGCAGGTAGATGACAATTTTAACCTGCTGAATTGAATCACCGGAGGATCGCGGTCTCAGAGCAAAAAACAGTTTACAATTGTTTTTAAAACCCAAAAATTTGGACCTATCACCAAAAAAACAAATCAGGAGTAGGAATCTTCGGCTCTAAAGCAGGAGTCTGAACAATATAATCAGAAATACCCTGTACCCTAGCAGCAAGCTGGTCTACACGAGAAGCTAATTCCTGAACATCCATGCTGGCACAAGACTCCTCAGCCACCCATAAATAAAGAGGGAAGAACAGACTGCAGAAAAAAATGACTCAACACCTTTCTTCCCTTCTTCTGACATGCATTTAACTCATTATGGGCCAGTTGTACTGTTATGATCTGGTGACCTTGGAGCCGCATGAAACTTTCTCTGGAGTCGGTGGAACCTGTACTGACCACAAATCCTGAACTAACACCGCAACTAGAAGTAGCCGTGGGGTGTGCCTAACAAACCCTAGACACCTCGACACAGCCGGAGGACTAAATACCCCTATAGATGGAAATAGGAATGCTACCTTGCCTCAGAGCAGACCCCCAAAGGATAGGCAGCCCCCCACGAATAATGACTGTGAGTAGGAGAAGAATAGACACACGCAGGTAGAAAACAGGATTTAGCAAAAGAGGCCACTCTAGCTAAATAGGAAAGGATAGGACAGATTACTAGGCGGTCAGTATTAAAACCCTTCCAAAAATATCCACAGCAGATAATACAAAAAGTTCCACAATCTAACTAAAGACATGGAATGTATATCTGCCGCTCCAGAGAATCCAACAAGACTGAGAAAATACTGACACAATCTAAGCTGGACAAGAAAACACAAGAATAGCACTGAATTGTGAAGCACACAGCATGTGTGCCACAGGAAAAAAAAAACAGACACTTATCTTTGCTGATTTGGCAGAAAGGCAGGAGGAACCAGGCAGAGGTCCTACACCTCCCAACAACAATTGACAACTGGCAAGGACTAATAAATCCTGCACGCCTAAATACCCCAGTCAGAACTGCAATCAGCAGATACACCTGACCAGGACTGCAACTCAGGGGCAACTGCATTACCACCTACAACCACCGGAGGGAGCCTAAAAGCAGAATTCACAACAACCCACATAGCAGGCGTTGAATAATACATTTTGCACACCACACTGTAAGCTTAGTTATGAATGAGATTCCCAGGACGTCAGCCAGGGGCGGACACAGACTGCAGAGGGCCCCTGTGCAAGAAATCTTCCTGCCCCCCCCCCCCCATACCGCAACAAAGTTATGTAAACATATAGGTTGTAATATTTATTATCTGTTTAGAACACAACTATCAACTCTAAATAATAAATTTAAGTTCAATATTTAACAACTGAATATAACACAAAGCAGTCATGCAATTGATGTCATATCTGGCAAATCTGGATGTGCTTATTGTGGCCTATGACTTATCAAGCAGCACAGACTGTTATTACTTTATAAACTGGAGGAAATAATACTGTAGTGAGGAGGATTTTATTTTTTTCAAAACGTAAATGGGTTGTCCAGGACTGTTTTATTATTTAACTATGAACCTATGAACTGATAGGCAGGTAGTTGCTAACTACCCACCTGTTCTGTGCTGGCCTAGAGCGGTCAAGGACTGCTCCTGCCACAGATCCTGCTGCTTCATGTCAATAGAGCAGCTTTTCATGTTCTGGGCTGCTCTGTTTATGGGGCATGACTGCCGACCTCATGCTGTTCAATAGCCGGCTCCCTGTAGTTATGCAATGGGGAGATGGCTGTCAATCAGCATAAAGCTGGCAGTCACAGCCCTTCAACAGACTAGAAGAGAAGCTGCTGTTCTGTTGATGTGATGTCAGAGGAAGCAGCAGTAGTGGTCTGTGACTACCCTGAGCTGGCACAGGTCTGCACTGGGCAGGACAGGCAGTTACTAACTACCTGCCTGTTAGAGCTTAGGCCTATAGTAAAAAAATAGAATGGCTTTAGACAACCCATTTAATAATAATTATTAGTAAACAACTGTACCCTTTATTGCTAAATACTAAAAACCATTTTACTAAATTTACTAAATCAAATCAAGATAACTAGGCTTTAGTCAGCCATTCAAATGTTTGAATTTAGAAATGTTCACTGAAAAATGTATTTCAAACAGTAAAACTGTGTGGAGGTGTGAACAATTTACTTAAAACTCATTCTCCTGGCCTTCTTTTCAGCAAATTCATCAATAATTTTATTTAAGTTAATCTTTCTAGCACGGTCATTTTCAATTGACAGCATAGAAATAATTTTGGGTAATGTAGCTGTCTGTGCTAACTCTTCTTTTCTTAGTCTGCGCTTTTGAGCTCCGCTTTTAGGTTTTTGGCCAGATGCCATTCTAAAAAAAATGAACATAAATGTATGTTCAGTGGTTCACTATGTGTTCAGTTAACATTACAGACTATTTAACAGATATATTATTGTATTATAAACAATAAAAAGGGGCATAAACACCACAACATATCAACAGGTATGTCAGATGCATGTAGGTGCTTAAAAGGGTTGTTCTCTACTAGACAACCCCTTCTTAAACTACCGTATATACTCGAGTATAAGCCGACCCGAGTATAAGCTGACCCCCCCTAATTTTGCAACAAAAAACTGGGAAAACTTATTGACTCGAGTATAAGCCTAGGGTGGAAAATACAGCAGCTACCGGTAAATGTCAAAAATAAAAATAGATACCAATAAAAGTAAAATTAATTGAGACATCAGAAGGTTAAGTGTTTTTGAATATCCATATTGAATCAGGAGCCCCATATAATGGTCCATACTGTTCATTATGGCCCCATAAATGCTCCATATAAAGCTGTGCCACATATAATGCTCCATACAATTCATTATTGCCCCATAGTTGCTCCATATAAAGCTGTGCCACATATAATGCTCTATACAATTCATTATTGCCCCATAGTTGCTCCATATTAAGCTGTGCCACATATAATGCTCCATACAATTCATTATTGAATATTGCCCCATAGATGCTCCATATAAAGCTGTGCCACCACATATAATGCTCCATACAATTCATTATGGCCCCATAGATGCTCCATTTAACGCTGTGCCACATATAAATGCTGCTGCTGCAATAAAAAAAATGATGCAGCGCCCCAGAGTCCTGGTCGTTGCAGTACTGATGCTCCGCCGCTAAGGGGGGCAATGGTACGTCTGATGGCACTGAAGGAGTTCACCTGACCATGTATCACAGACACCAATACACTTCACAGTCTGGCCTCCAGGGGGAGCTAAGGGTACTATGTATTAGGCCACTCCTCACATCTGGTAAAACTGGGGGATAGATAGGAAGTTAGAGAGAAGCTGACTGGGTTGGAACCAGGCAACATCCTGTGGCAGAGGGTGTTGCAGGGGAAGATTCAGTGGGTCCCTGTCAGGGGTGGGATCCTGACAGAGGCCTAGCGAACAGAAAGAACGCTACGGGACCGCGCCTGCACTTCATTGCGGCGGTACCCCAAGAAAGGACAAGAAACGAGGTTTATTGTGAAGAGTGAGAAACGAGATCAACGCAACAAGGAGAAAACACCAGTAGGAGTCGTGCTGTAGGACGAGGCAACATCCTACTGAGGCGCGTAGCCGGTGGCCGGAACGCCGAGGAAGTATTGAGCTCCAGGCCTTACTTCAAACCTACGGCAGGACAGTCAGTTATAGGCGAGCTGTCTCACCCAAAATCACCTAAGCAGACATAGGGGGCAACAGTTGGAGAGGGGCGACTCTAGGGTCCCGGAAGACCTCCAGGCCTACCCGTCATACGGGTGCGTCCTAGCCATATCATCTGGGGGGATGGAGAAGAACATCAGAATCCGTTGTGAGGGAACTTCAGAGACAGACACAACAGTTGTGAGGACTATCCCGTGGTGCTAAGCAGGGAAGGACTACAACACACAAGCGCTAGAAGGTAGGCACAGATTTCCACCTGCAAAGGGAACTCTGGAGGTGCCATCGGACCGTCCGGTCTCAGCCAGCCCTGTTTACCGTACTTCTGATTGAGGATCCTGAAGCCTTCAATAAAAAGGTAAAGAGACTGCAACCTGGTGTCCTCGTTATTCATCGCGATCTGCACCACACCATCATCACTCTCCACTTTCACAGGACGCCCCTCAGCAGGGTCACGGACCGGTCTAGCCACCGTGACAATCTCAGAACCGAGACAGAGAGGCCCGGTACCGGGTACCCTTCGGCCCTGCGGCAGTGGGGGCGCTCCAATGACATACTCACCTCTCGTCTCTGCCCGCTGGTCCTCACCGTCCCGGTCTCTCCGCACTGACTGTTCAGGCAGAGGGCGGCGCGCACACTATACGTCATCGAGCCCTCTGACCTGCACAGTCACAGCAGAGGACGCGGAAGACTGAGCGGTGCCCGGCGGGTGGATCGTGGACAAGTAAATATGATACTCACCTGCTCCCGGCATCCCTGGCTCCTTCTCCCGGACTGTGGGCAGATGGTCTCTGCAGACTCTGGGCACGGCAGCTTCTTCACCATCGGTCACTGGGTACTGCTCATTACAGGATCCACACAGTGTATCACAACAATGCCGTGTATGTCCGTCGCCGTCGGGGGCCCCCTCCCGCTCTGGGCCCCGGTGCGGTTGCACCGGTTGAACCGGCGGTATGTCCACCCCTGACATCAGCCTTTCCTGAGATGCTAAAAACCACCGGTCTACCACCAAATCATTTCATGGAGATCACATTTCATCCCTTTTATTGTGTTTTGCCTGAATGACTGCTGAATCTTTTGACCATGTTTGCGGCTTTGAGGCATTAAGTTGCTGTCCCATGAATAGATGCCTGAACTAGCAGGTGTTATTATAGTGCAGCCATTGAGTTACTAAAAGTAAGCGAATATTTGCAAGATTACAGCTAGGGATTTACATCAATCCAGCATTGTCCGCAGGCTACTTATAAATCATTGCATTTGCAGCCTTGTAACATCAAGACCGATGTCCCATGTTGAGTGATATTGCATCCTACCGGGAATCCTGGCCTTACTGCTGTATGGGGCCCAGTGAACAGCAGTACACAGAGGGGCCCACAGGTCCGGGGCCCCGCTTATGTGCTACTGTTCATCGGGCCCCATCGTGCAGCAAAGTGGTGCGCGCTACGGTGCACACGTCGGCGCTGGGGCCCGGGAGCTTTCCCAGAGCTGTGCACGGCCATCTTACCTTGACGGCTGTGCAGCTCCTCCTCCATCCATCTTCGGTTGAGCCTAGACTGTATGGACTCCTTCCATGTCCTGACTGCAGCCCATACAGTCTAGCAGGCTCACTAGTGAAGATGGCAGCTTCTCTTCCTGCCTTTGCTAAGTCAGAACACGCCCCCCCAGTATGACACACGCTCCCGAAAATGACATCCTACCTGGAGGGAGCCCATACAATCTAGCATTTACCCTGGAGGCAGAGCCGCGCTGCTGTGGAGCAACCGTGAGGTAAGTATACAAAACTTTTTTGTTTTCTGTACAAAATGAATTAAATGGGTGAGCAGGGAGGAGAAATTGCACATGACAGGGGAAGGAGTAAGGGGGACTGCACATGATGATGTGGGGAGGGGGTTTAAAAAGGGACTGCACATGATGATGTGGGGGGATAAAGGGGTACTGCACATGTTGATGTTGGGGAATAAAGGGGATAGCACATGATGTGGGGAGGTGGGATAAAGGGGTACTGCACATGATGTGGGGGGATAAAGGGGTACTGCACATGATGATGTGGGGAGGGGGTTTAAAAAGGGACTGCACATGATGATGTGGGGGGATAAAGGGGTACTGCACATGTTGATGTTGGGGAATAAAGGGGATAGCACATGATGTGGGGAGGTGGGTTAAAGGGGACTGCACATGATGTGGGGGGATAAAGGGGTACTGCACATGATGATGTGGGGAGGGGGTTAAATTGGACTGCACATACATGATGTGGGGAGGGGGCTTAAAAGGGGAATGCGCATTATGTGGGGAAGGGGTTAAAGGGGGACTGCACATGATGATGTGGGGGATAAAGGGGGACTGCAAATGATGATGTGGGGAGGGGGGTTAAAGGGGGACTGCACATGATGTTGGGAGGGGGTTAAAGGGGGACTCCACATGATGTGAGGGGGTAAAGGAGGACTGCACATGATGATGTGGAGGGTAAAGGGGTACTGCACATGATGTGGGGAGCGGGTCAAAGAGGGACTGCACATGAAGTGGGAGGTTAAAAGGAACTGCAAAGGATGACATGGGGTAAAAAAGGGGACTGCACATGATGATGTGGGGGGATAAAGGGGGACTGCAGATGATGTGGGGGAGGTGATTTAAGGGGGACTGCACATGATGATGTGTGGGGATAAAGGGGGACTGCACATGATGTGGGGGGATAAAGGGGTACTGCACATGTTGATGTTGGGGAATAAAGGGGATAGCACATGATGTGGGGAGGTGGGTTAAAGGGGACTGCACATGATGTGGGGGGATAAAGGGGTACTGCACATGATGATGTGGGGAGGAAGGTTAAATTGAACTGCACATGATGTGGAGAGAGGGGCAAAAAGGGGGACTGCACATGATGATGTGGGGAGGGGGGTTAAATTGGGACTGCACATGATGATGTGGGGGGATAAAGGGGGATTGCACAAGATGATGTGGGGGGGTTAAAAGAGGACTGCACATGATGATGTGGGAAGGGGGTTAAAGGGGGACTGCACATGATTTGGGAGGGGGTTAAAGGACTGCACATGAAGTGGGGAGTTAAAAGGAACTGCAAAGGATGACATGGGGGTAAAGGGGACTGCACATGATGAAGTGAGTGAGGGGACGGGAGACTGCAAATGATGAATTGAGAGTGAGGGAAGAGGGACAGCAATTGATTTGAAGGTGAGGTGGGGAGAGCAAATGATGACTGGGAGAGAGCAAATAGTGATGAATTTTGAGGGTGGGGGAGTAAATGATGTATTGAATGTGGAGGTAGAGCTGTTGATTATGAATAAAGTGTGGGAGAGAGAAGACATAACAATGAATTGGGGCGGAAGGGGCATGTAAATATAATGAGTCAGGGGAGAGGGAGGTACATAGTGGGGGGCGCTGAGTATGCAGTGACTGGTATTGAATTGGGGGAAAGAGTACAGGTGCTAATTAATTTATATATTAGGTGGGGAAAGTGGCTATGTATAGCTAGAAGGGGCTCAGTGGTGGATTATAATTTATATTTGTAATGATGGGTTGCATAATAACCAATTATATATTGATTGTGGGTGCACCTCTGTATTCAGATGTGCAGTGTAGAAGAAAGGGAAAAAGAGGGGAATGTGCTCTGGAAGCGGTGCTCTAGATAACTGTGTTATTTTGTGCAGAGATGAGTCCTGGCTGGAAGAAGCGATGGCAGTCTGCGCTGCATGAAAAAGAAAAGCAAAGATGAAGGACTTCAGCTAGAGACGTCACTTGTGAGTCAGTGTGTTAACTGTACACTGACACTATACACTGTATACTCTGTACAGAGCTCATGTGTATAATGTCACCAGTGATCACTATATTATCTGTACACAGACACTGTATACAGAGGTTAATGGTGATCACTGTATTTCCTGTACACTATATACAGAGCTCCTGTGTATAATGTCACCAGTGATCACTGTATTACATGTACACTGACACTGTATACTATGTACAGAGCTTTTGTGTATAATGTTACTGGTGATCACTGCATTATCTGTACACTGACAGTAAATACAGAGTCCCTGTGTATAATGCCACTTGGTATTGTGTTTTTGTTTTTTTTTAGTAATGATCAGTATGTTAGTGTTCAGTCACTATGTGATGGTAATATGTGGTCTGGCCATGGTGTGGTGGTATTTGTTCCTTCTATGTGATATTATTTGGTCACTATGTGGTGGTAATATGTGGTCTGGTCATGGTGTGACGGCATTTGTCCCTTGTATGTTGTATTAATGGTCATTTAAAAAAAATGTATGTGACTCATTCCCTTAAAGAAAAATACATAGAAATATATTTATATTTAATAGGTTAGAGTAGAGTAGGGTCCAGCCAAAGGAGTCTACCATGTCATGGTGGTGGCTTAAAAATTCTTTTGGCCAGAACAAAAGCTGCTGGCTATGTATGTGATCTGGTGTTTGATGGGAACTGTTAATTTCTGATTGATGAGGACGTGGTGAAGTTGAGTTTTTCCAAGAGTGGGCGATGGGATGGTGGAGGCGGAGCTGAGGTGGAGCCTGGGCGGAGTCTCAAGGTGGCCTGAAAATTTTGCCAGTATGAGGCCCCAAAATTCCTAGTGGCAGCCCTGTCTGTAGGGATCAGGCAGACCTAGCTAAGAATCAAAAGCTGAAAATGAATATAAATGTTTATATGGTGCCTTTGATATCAAACTTGGAAGCATAAAGGAAACGTGTGAATGTGGTTTTCTTAAAAAAATAAATAAATAACACAAATTGTAGTATAATTTTTCTCAGTATCTGAAATTATCACTAATTTTACCCTACATCCGTACTTAAATTATTACTAACTAGTTGTAAGATCATAATGCCTAAAGGTGTTAGGGTACCGTCTCACTATACGATTTACCAACGATCACGACCTGCGATACGACCTGGCTGTGATCGTTGGTAAGTCGTTGTGTGGTTGCTGGGGAGCTGTCACACAGACCGCTCTCCAGCGACCAACGATGCCGAGGTTCGCTGGTAACCAGGGTAAACATCGGGTTACTAAGCGCAGGGCCGCGCTTAGTAACCCGATGTTTACCGTGGTTACCAGCGTAAAAGTAAAAAAAAACAAACAGTACATACTGACCATCTGATGTCCGTCAGGTCCCTTGCCGTCTGCTTCCTGCTCTGACTGAGTGCAGCCGTACAGTGAGAGCAGAGCGCAGCAGTGATGTCACCGCTGTGATCTGCTCTCACTTTCCGGCCGGCAGTCAGTCAGAGCAGGAAGCAGACGGCAAGGGACCTGACGGACATCAGATGGTGAGTATGTACTGTTTGTTTTTTTTGGTAACCAGGGTAAACATCGGGTTACTAAGCGCGGCCCTGCGCTTAGTAACCCGATGTTTACCCTGGTTACCAGCGAACGCATCGCTGGATCGCTGTCACACACAACGATCCAGCGATGACAGCGGGAGATCCAGCGACGAAAGAAAGTTTCAAACGATGTGCTGCGACGTACGATTCTCAGCAGGGTGTCTGATCGCAGTAGCGTGTCAGACACTGCGAGATCGTAACGATATCGCTAGAACATCACGAATCGTGCCGTCGTAGCGATAAAAATGCCACTGTGTGACGGTACCCTTACTCCAGAAAGAAAGTAAACTAACACAAACAAACTTAAATAAATGTGCAGGAACAGCTGCTGTAGTTGCAATGCGAAAGCAAGAAAGAAAAGAGGCAACAAAATGCTGCCAGCGCAAATATGTAAACGGCCATATTTATTACACAGCTCCTAGAAATGTGAGGTTCTTAGCGCACATTTTGATCAAATTGTGCGAGCCCATCTGCCAACGACAAGGCGACCTCTTCAGATGGGACCTACACTAACACTACACTAACCGGTATAAATAAAGCTCCTATGTCTAAAGTTGTTGATCCAGGAGAAGGCAAAAAACCCTGGACACACTCAGCCAATTTGTGACTCAGGGAAAAAATTCCTTCTTGACCCCGGGAAAAGGCGATCAGTCCTAGAACCCTGGATCAAACCCTACTACTAATACTATCGTTATTATTATCCTCCCACATTATCTATTGTTATTTATTTATTATTATTATTGTTTCTATTCTAAGTAATGTTTATTCTAATATTAAAACTAAAATCATTACTATATGCTTATTATTAAAATACTAATTTAATAACTGCTTTTTGTCCTTTTTCTTCCTTATTATAAATATTCTACCATTGCAGCTTTAATCATTATTTTGTTATAACTATAAAAAGACTATTGTACCTTTTCTACTATAAATATTACTACTATACTATGTATATGCTTTTGATCCAGAAGAAGGCAAAAACCCTTAGACACTTTCAGGCCAATCTGTGTCTGAAGGGAAAAATTCCTTCTTGACCCCGGGAAAAGGCGATCAGTCCTAGAACCCTGGATCAAGCCGCCTAATTCTATTAAAATGTGTATAGCTGGCTACCTTGTTATGACAACTACTTCTCTATATCTTATTTATACTACTGTAACTAATTGTTTATATTGTTATTAATTATTATGAATGCTATGCCGCTACCAATAATAAGGTCCCTATGTTACTTACTGCTAGATCAAACCTGCTGTTATAACTACTATTATTACTTTTACATTTTTATTCCTACTATTTTTTACTATTTTTACTACTTTTTGTTACTACTGTGAATAGCTAATATTAAAGTTTTGCCTACTACTATTAATATACTGCTGCTCTAATATTTTACCGCTCTTATTACTATTCTTTTTTTATACTTACCTCCCAGTATTTGCCGTATATGATGTTATCGGCTGAGAGGTCCTAGCAGGATTGTCCAGATGATGTTCTTCTTTCCTCTCAAATACTGGTTAACATATTGGAGGATGTGGCACTGCGTGGTCCTGCTGCTTCTTCTGGCCTCTGTCCTGCTGCTTCTTCTGGCCTCTGTCCTGCTGCTTCTTCTTGTCTCTGTTGTGGTCTTTCTTCCGGCGCCGATCTTAATTGTGATTTTGACCTTTTTTTTCTTCCTTTCTTCGTTTGGGGTTCTCTGCTCTTCATCCAGGTCCATACACAGTATTTTAGCCCGCATTGCCCTTGCTTCTTGTTCTGTGATCTGGGTCTTCATGGATGGTGCAGGCTGTTCTTCATATTCATGCTTTGCTGTAAATTTCTTCTGGGCTTCTGGACTGGTCGGCATGAGGCGCTAAGAAGACAGCAGATTAAGTTACTCATGTACAGTAATAAGACATTCCTATACACCCTTGTAAAACTAAAGACAGCGGTATAGTCATCTTCTCACTAACCTCCATCTTGTAGAGGGGTGACGGCAGAAACTTCATACAGAAGGCCAGTCTTCTGAATGCCTCCTCTGGTGTGATATCAACTGAAGAGAAAAGAACCAAATATTAGGATCACCCATACCCATACAGAGAGGATGTGACAGAGCGGCACTACTGATCGCCATATTGCTAACCATCCCACTAAATTCTAGGAACAGAATTGTCAGTAAGAAGATAGAAAAATGTGTTTTGTACATGGAAGATGCAATCATTCTGTAGCCTTCATGGCCAGTGATAGGATTCCCCTGTCTACCTATGAAGCTCACGTTCTACTCAGACCGGCGATGTCAACCTCTGTTGGGAATCAGTTTAGCTTTCTGGTATTTTTTACAGCAAATATCTGCAGTTCTATAGTTACCCCCCAAATTACTGGAAACCTGACACCTCCCAAAAATAAAGAAAGGTGAAGCCGTTGGGAGCCGTCTGACCACAGGACAGAGAATGTTCGCCTAACAGTGTGAGGAATCTCACCTGATCCAGCGCAGGATGAAGGTCCGGTCCACATGGTCTCGCTGTGGTCTTCACTCGTGTCGAAATCTATCAAAATCCTGTAAAATAGCAGAACAGTCAGAATAGGTTTTGGCCATTTGGGCAGATGCCATTGACTAGGGTGTGCTGTTTCTGGAAACTTTGGGAAACACCGTCTGTGTGTTTAGGAGGCATTGCCGGGGCAAAGGAAACATTGGGCAATGTGCAGGATATGACTGTTATACATCCAATATCTGCCCATCCCCATTATTCTGTGCTGTATATGGAGCACTTTATTAAATGGAGGAATATTCGGAATAAACGACTTCGGTCCGTTCTCCGCTCTGCAGGCGCCGTTCTCTATGGAGGACGGAGCTGATGTTAAATATTGGACCCATCCAATAAGATGTGAGAAGTGGAGACAGCGGAGTATCAGCCGCTGGCTCCTCATCATGTACATGTCTGTATGTGAAGTGTTGGGGTAAATATGAACAATTAGTAACAGAACATCTCGGGTTATTCTGTATGAATATGTGATGAGATAAATCAGCCATCACTTATATTATATTACAGGTTTATACCTGAAATGTCGCAGTGGCTGCAGGTGTCCGTCTTCACTCTCCGCTGAGATAGAACAGACTGAAAATAACTGACGTTTGTGCTTTTTCAAATTTAAATCTAACAATCCTACTGGTTGTTTATTGCCATGTGACAGAAGTCACTGATAATTTAAAGGGACATGACGGTATTATTGCACTATAGTGAATTTTACTATATGTAACTCCCCTTTGACACCATTTAAGCACATGGAGATGTGTTGTAATTCCCTGCACAGATAATAGGCGCAATAATATGCAGGTAAATGATATGAAGGACCAGTGTCCCATTTGTTCTAAGGATTGGTGCGGGTCCCAGGAATTGGGTCCTAGCAATATGTCATCGTTTACCAAAAACCCTGTAATTGCTTCTACTTCACTGTATTTTGTGAGGTCATTATACCTTATTATCTAGTTGGATTGCTCAAGGGAGTTTTTATTGTGTAATTTACAATAAGAATAGAAGTGTTGTCACCTAGGAGAGGCATGTTCAATAAATATTAGGCTAAGGCAGAGCTACCATCAGGGCATTACTGCCTTGACTGGAGAATGGGGCCCGATGAGCAGAAGGGGCCCACAATGGGTCCCGTCTCTTCTGTTCATCGGGCCTCAGCGGCGCGCTTCTGCCAGTGCAGTAACTGAACCTGAGACCGAGATGCAGGTTCAGTTACACTCTATAGCCGTGCGGGCCTGCACAACAATAGTGAAAAGCCACTAGCCAATAGGAAGAGAGTGGGAAGAGAGAGGCTAAGTGCCAGAATAGGCGCATACAGATGTGCCTTTTCTGGGGTGGCTGGGGGCAGTGTTGTGAACTCTGTTTTTGGGCTCCCTCTAGTGGTCACAAGCGGTACTGTGTAGTGTTGTCTTTCTGCAGGTTGGCAGCATCAGCTGGTTTGTTATCCTTGGTTGGTTTCCTATTTAGTTCACCTGGATACTCAGTTCCTTGCCTGCTCTCAATGTATTCAGTGCTCTTCAGATTCCTTGTGAATACCTTGCTCCCAGTCTCTCCAAGACAAGCTAAGTTTTTGTTTGATCATTTTTTGATTATCAGCATTTATTATGTTTTTAGTCCAGCTCGCTAAAATGTGATTTCCTCGCTTGCTGGTTGCTCTAGGGGACTGAGTTTCTCCCCCCCACACCGTTAGTTGGTGCGGGGGTTCTTGAAATCTCAGTGTGGATATTTTGTAAGGGTTTTTTACTGACCACACAGACCCCTTTACTATTTTCTGCTATCTAGTATTAGTGGGCCTCATTTGCTAAATCTGTTTTCACCCCTGTGTATGTGCCTTCCTCTTACCTCACCGTTATTATATGTTGGGGGCTTCTATTTCTTTGGGGATTATTTCTCTGGAGGCAAGAGAGGTCTTTCTTTCTCTCTAGGGGTAGTTAGTTCCTCAGGCTGGCTCGAGACGTCTAGGATTTTTAGGCACGTTCACCGGCTACTTCTAGTGTGTTTGGATAGGTTCAGATTTGCGGTCAGTCCAGTTTGCCACCTCCCTAGAGCTTGTCCTATGTATGTTACTTAGCTGGAGTAATTTGTGATCCTCAACCACTAAGGATCATAACAGTAGAGCAGGCCCTAAAGTGATTAATGCATCGCAGAAGTGGGATAAAAAGAAGACCTGAGTAAATTTTTTTTTTCCTCCCGCTTTTCCTTTGCTGCAGTCTGTTTAGCTTCTTTCATCCCCCTGAACTCTGGGTGGTTTTGAGCTCAGCTGCAGACATGAATTTTCAGACTCTGACTTCTAGTGTGGATCATCTGACTGCACGGGTGCAAAGTATTCAGGATTTTGTTATTCATAGCTCTATGTCAGAACCAAAGATACCCATTCCTGAATTGTTTTCTGGTGATAGATCTAGGTTTCTAAACTTTAAGAATAATTGTAAGTTATTTCTATCTCTGAGACCTCGTTCCTCTGGTGATTCCGCTCAGCAAGTTAAAATTGTTATCTCCTTGTTGCGTGGCGACCCTCAAGATTGGGCTTTCTCTCTGGCGCCAGGAGATCCTGCATTGCTTAATGTAGATGCATTTTTTCTGGCTCTTGGACTGCTTTATGAGGAGCCTAATCTTGAGAATCAGGCAGAAAAAGCGTTGCTGGCTATCTCTCAAGGTCAGGATGAAGCAGAGGTGTATTGTCAAAAAGTTCGGAAATGGTCGGTGCTTACTCAATGGAATGAGTGTGCCTTGGCTGCAAATTTCAGAGAAGTTCTTTCTGAGGCCGCTAAGAATGTTATGGTGGGGTTCCCCACCCCTACAAGTCTGAGTGATTCTATGGCTTTAGCCATTCAGGTTGATCGGCGTTAGCGGGAGCGCAAATCTGCTCATCCTTTGGCGGTATTTTCTGAACAGAGACCTGAGTCTATGCAATGTGACCGAACTCTGACCAGAATTGAGCGACAAAGTCATAGATGTCAAAATGGGTTGTGCTTTTACTGTGGTGATTCTACTCATGTTATCTCAGCATGCTCTAAACGCTTAAAAAAAATCGCTAAACCTGTCACCATTGGTACTATGCAGCCTAAGTTTATTTTGTCTGTTACTTTGATTTGTTCTTTGTCATCCTACCCGGTTATGGCTTTTGTGGATTCGGGTGCTGCCCTGAATCTGATGGATTTGTCGTTTGCCAGGCGCTGTGGTTTTGTCCTGGAGCCTTTGGAATTTCCTATTCCTCTGAGGGGAATTGATGCTACGCCATTGGCTGAGAATAAGCCTCAGTATTGGATGCAAATGACCATGTGCATGACTCCCGTACATCAGGAGGTGATTCGCTTTCTTGTTCTGCATAATTTGCATGATGTTGTCGTTTTGGGTCTGCCATGGCTGCAGGCTCATAATCCAGTTTTAGATTGGAAAGCTATGTCTGTGTGAAGTTGGGGTTGTCAGGGAATTCATGGCGATGTTCCGTTGGTGTCTATTGCTTCTTCCACTCCTTCTGAGGTCCCTGAGTTTTTGTCTGACTACCAGGATGTATTTGATGAACCCAGGTCCAGTGCCCTGCCCCCTTATAGGGATTGTGACTGTGCTATAAATTTAATTCCTGGTAGTAAATTCCCTAAGGGACGACTTTTTAATCTGTCTATACCAGAGCATGCCGCGATGCGGAGTTATATAAAGGAGTCTTTGGAGAAGGGACATATTCGCCCATCCTCTTCCCCTCTTGGTGCAGGATTTTTTTTTGTGGCCAAGAAGGACGGTTCGTTGAGACCTTGTATAGATTATCGTCTTCTGAATAAAATCACAGTCAAATTTCAGTATCCTTTACCACTATTGTCTGATTTGTTTGCTCGGATTAAGGGTGCCAGTTGGTTCACCAAGATAGATCTCCGTGGTGCATATAACCTTGTCGCATTAAGCCGGGAGATGAATGGAAAACAGCATTTAATACGCCTGAAGGCCATTTTGAGTACTTGGTGATGCCTTTTGGACTCTCTAATGCTCCTTCTGTGTTTCAGTCTTTCATGCATGACATCTTCCGAGAATATCTGGATAAATTTATGATTGTTTATCTGGATGACATTTTGGTCTTTTCTGATGATTGGGAGTCCCATGTGAAGCAGGTCAGGATGGTGTTTCAGGTCCTGCGTGCTAATGCTTTATTTGTGAAGGGCTCAAAATGCCTCTTCGGAGTACAGAAGGTCTCCTTTTTGGGTTTTATTTTTTCTCCTTCTACTGTGGAGATGGACCCAGTCAAGGTCCAGGCTATTCATGACTGGACTCAGCCCACGTCTGTTAAGAGTCTTCAGAAGTTCTTGGGTTTTGCTAATTTTTACCGTCGTTTCATCGCTAATTTTTCTAGCGTGGTTAAACCTTTGACGGATTTGACCAAGAAGGGTTCTGATGTGACTAATTGGTCTCCTGCGGCCGTGGAGGCCTTTCGGGAGCTGAAGCACCGGTTTTCTTCAGCTCCAGTCTTATGTCAGCCAGATGTCTCTCTCCCCTTCCAGGTCGAGGTTGATGCTTCTGAGATTGGAGCAGGGGCTGTTTTGTCGCAGAGAAGCTCTGATGGCTCTGTGATGAAACCATGTGCTTTCTTTTCAAGAAAGTTTTCGCCTGCCGAGCGGAATTATGATGTTGGTAATCGGGAGTTGTTGGCTATGAAGTGGGCATTTGAGGAGTGGCGACATTGGCTCGAAGGAGCTAAACATCGTGTGGTGGTCTTGACTGATCACAAAAATCTGATTTACCTTGAATTTGCCAAGCGCCTGAATCCTAGACAGGCTCGTTGGTCGTTGTTTTTCTCCCGTTTCAACTTCGTGGTCTCATATCTGCCTGGTTCGAAGAACGTGAAAGCTGATGCACTTTCTAGGAGTTTTGTGCCTGACTCTCCGGGAGTTTCTGAGCCGGCTGGTATTCTCAGAGAGGGAGTGATTTTGTCTGCCATTTCCCCAGATTTGCGACGAGTGCTGCAGAAATTTCAGGTGGATAGACCTGACCGTTGTCCACCAGAGAGACTGTTTGTCCCGGATAGTTGGACCAGCAGAGTTATTTCCGAGGTTCATTCTTCGGTGTTGGCGGGTCATCCTGGGATTTTTGGTACCAGAGATTTGGTGGCTAGGTCCTTCTGGTGGCCTTCCTTGTCGCGGGATGTTCGTTCCTTTGTGCAGTCTTGTGGGATTTGTGCTCGGGCTAAGCCTTGCTGTTCTCGTGCCAGCGGTTTGCTTTTGCCTTTGCCTATTCCGAAAAGGCCTTGGACGCACATTTCCATGGGTTTTATTTTGGATCTTCCGGTATCTCAGAAAATGTCTGTCATCTGGGTGGTGTGTGATCGTTTTTCCAAGATGGTCCATTTGGTGCCCTTGCCTAAGTTGCCTTCTTCCTCCGATTTGGTTCCTCTATTTTTTCAGAATGTGGTTCGCTTGCACGGCATTCCTGAAAATATTGTGTCTGATAGAGGATCCCAGTTTGTGTCCAGGTTTTGGCGGACTTTTTGTGCTAAGATTGTCATTGATTTGTCTTTTTCGTCGGCCTTCCATCCTCAGACTAATGGCCAAACCGAGCGAACTAATCAGACGTTGGAAACTTATTTGAGATGTTTTGTTTCTGCTGATCAGGATGATTGGGTGACTTTTTTGCCATTGGCCGAGTTTGCCCTTAATAATCGGGCTAGTTCTGCTACTTTGGTTTCGCCTTTTTTCTGCAATTCTGGTTTCCATCCTCGTTTTTCCTCGGGTCAGGTTGAGCCTTCTGACTGTCCTGGGGTGGATTCTGTGGTGGATAGGTTGCAGCAGATTTGGAACCATGTGGTGGACAATTTGAGGTTGTCACAAGAGAAGGCTCAGCGCTTTGTCAACCGCCGCCGCGGTGTGGGTCCCCGACTTCGTGTTGGGGATTTGGTGTGGCTGTCTTCTCGGTATGTTCCTATGAAGGTCTCCTCTCCTAAATTCAAGCCTCGCTTCATCGGTCCTTATAAGATCTTGGAAATCCTTAACCCGGTGTCTTTTCGTTTGGATCTCCCAGCATCGTTTGCCATTCATAATGTGTTCCATAGGTCTTTGTTGCGGAGGTATGTGGTCCCTGTGGTTCCTTCTGTTGAGCCTCCTGCTCCGGTGCTGGTCGAGGGCGAATTGGAGTACGTGGTGGAGAAGATTTTGGATTCTCGTATCTCTAGACGGAGGCTTCAGTATTTGGTGAAGTGGAAGGGCTATGGTCAGGAGGATAATTCCTGGGTTGTCGCCTCTGATGTTCATGCAGCCGATTTGGTTCGTGCCTTCCACGCGGCTCGTCCTAATCGCCCTGGGGGTCTTGATGAGGGTTCGGTGACCCCTCCTCAAGGGGGGGTACTGTTGTGAACTCTGTTTTTGGGCTCCCTCTAGTGGTCACAAGCGGTACTGTGTAGTGTTGTTTTTCTGCAGGTTGGCAGCATCAGCTGGTTCGTTATCCTTGGTTGGTTTCCTATTTAGTTCACCTGGATACTCAGTTCCTTGCCTGTTCTCAATGTATTCAGTGCTCTTCAGATTCCTTGTGACTACCTTGCTCCCAGTCTCTCCAAGACAAGCTAAGTTTTTGTTTGATCATTTTTTGATTATCAGCATTTATTATGTTTTTAGTCCAGCTCGCTAAAATGTGATTTCCTCGCTTGCTGGTTGCTCTAGGGGACTGAGTTTCTCCCCCCCACACCGTTAGTTGGTGCGGGGGTTCTTGAAATCTCAGTGTGGATATTTTGTAAGGGTTTTTTACTGACCACACAGACCCCTTTACTATTTTCTGCTATCTAGTATTAGTGGGCCTCATTTGCTAAATCTGTTTTCACCCCTGTGTATGTGCCTTCCTCTTACCTCACCGTTATTATATGTTGGGGGCTTCTATTTCTTTGGGGATTATTTCTCTGGAGGCAAGAGAGGTCTTTCTTTCTCTCTAGGGGTAGTTAGTTCCTCAGGCTGGCTCGAGACGTCTAGGATTTTTAGGCACGTTCACCGGCTACTTCTAGTGTGTTTGGATAGGTTCAGATTTGCAGTCAGTCCAGTTTGCCACCTCCCTAGAGCTTGTCCTATGTATGTTACTTAGCTGGAGTAATTTTGATCCTCAACCACTAAGGATCATAACAGGGCAGATGTGTTTAGCCGGGGGGGGGGGTCCTATAACCATGGCCCCTCTCTAGGCTATTAATATCTGCCCTCAGTCACTGGCTATCCCACTCTGACGGAGAAAATTGCACGGGAGCTCCCAAATTCTGCACACACACACTACTAACATTATTAGTGAGGACTATGTAAAAATATAACGGATATGAAATGGTTTAATGTATGTAAACCATGTCTCATATGTCTCATATCCTGTTGGGTTTGGTAAAGTGATGGCAAAAGCCGGCAATTGAATTACCGTCTTTTCTGCTATCTAGCTCTGTATGAAATATAAATATATATATATATATATATATATATATATATATATATATATATACCATATTTTCTGGCGTGTAAGACGACCTTTTAACCCCTGAAAATCTTCTTAAAAGTCCAGCGTCATCTTATACACCGGGTGCAGACCAATGTGCATATGGTGGGTGGGGGGAGAGTGGTCCCTATGATGAAGAGAGGGGGTGTCTCACAGGAAAGTGTGAGTGGAGTATCCCCCTATTACCTCATTGTGGCAGCGTGGGGTTTCTGTGCTGGTGAGCGGCGGCTGATCCTCTTTGTGCCGCGTGGGTGCTCTGTGCTGTGAGGCGGCGGCGTATATTCGTGCAGCGTCGGGGCTCCGCCGGCATTTCCTCACAGCCTGTAGGCACCGGCAGCTCCATTGCTGCGATGCGGTGGCCTCCGGGAAATTCAGGAATTCCGGGAATTCAGATCTCGTCCCGAGCTATCGAGATATCATTTTATTCAACTTTCTATGGCCTACATGTTCATATAGACGGCTTAGGAGGGTTGACCTATGGACAGATTGTGCTGACATAAACATTCAATCATCAACAGACCTGTGCCCAGTGAATCTATAATAAGTCATACAGATTGACAGATTGTTAGTCTTTCTTTGTCCTTCAATGTGTAACTGCGCATATCTTAGAGGACCTGGTGGGGAATTCTGCTGCTGTAGTCCATTCACTTCATTGGTCGATGTGCCGTGTATTAAGAGATGCTCCTCTGTATTCCACAGATGTAACACATGGTTTTACCACCATGAGCCATTCTCATCTGACTTCCATCATTAATGTGGCATCTTACACCCACTGTTATGATCTGGTGACCTTGGAGCCGCATGAAACTTTCTCTGGAGTCGGTGGAACCTGTACTGACCGCAAATCCTGAACTAACACCGCAACTAGAAGTAGCCGTGGGGTGTGCCTAACAAACCCTAGACACCTCGACACAGCCGGAGGACTAAATACCCCTATAGATGGAAATAGGAATGCTACCTTGCCTCAGAGCAGACCCCCAAAGGATAGGCAGCCCCCCACGAATAATGACTGTGAGTGGGAGAAGAATAGACACACGCAGGTAGAAAACAGGATTTAGCAACAGAGGCCACTCTAGCTAAATAGGAAAGGATAGGACAGATTACTAGGCGGTCAGTATTAAAACCGTTCCAAAAATATCCACAGCAGATAATACAAAAAGTTCCACAATCTAACTAAAGACATGGAATGTATATCTGCCACTCCAGAGAATCCAACAAGACTGAGAAAATACTGACACAATCTAAGCTGGACAAGAAAACACAAGAATAGCACTGAATTGTGAAGCACACAGCATGTGTGCCACAGGAAAAAAAACCCAGACACTTATCTTTGCTGATTTGGCAGGAAGGCAGGAGGAACCAGGCAGAGGTCCTACACCTCCCAACAACAATTGACAACTGGCAAGGACTAATGAATCCTGCACGCCTAAATACCCCAGTCAGAACTGCAATCAGCAGATACACCTGACCAGGACTGCAACTCAGGGGCAACTGCATTACCACCTACAACCACCGGAGGGAGCCCAAAAGCAGAATTCACAACAACCCACATAGCAGGCGTTGAATAATACATTTTGCACACCACACTGTAAGCTTAGTTATGAATGAGATTCCTAGGACGTCAGCCAGGGGCGGACACAGACTGCAGAGGGCCCCTGTGCAAGAAATCGTCCTGGCCCCCCCCCCATACCGCAACAAAGTTATGTAAACATATAGGTTGTAATATTTATTATCAATATTTAACAACTGAATATAACACAAAGCAGTCATGCAATTGATGTCATATCTGGCAAATCTGGATGTGCTTATTGTGGCCTATGACTTATCAAGCAGCACAGACTGTTATTACTTTATAAACTGGAGGAAATAATACTGTAGTGAGGAGGATTTTATTTTTTTCAAAACGTAAATGGGTTGTCCAGGACTGTTTTATTATTTAACTATGAACCTATGAACTGATAGGCAGGTAGTTGCTAACTACCCACCTGTTCTGTGCTGGCCTAGAGCGGTCAAGGACTGCTCCTGCCACAGATCCTGCTGCTTCATGTCAATAGAGCAGCTTTTCATGTTCTGGGCTGCTCTGTTTATGGGGCATGACTGCCGACCTCATGCTGTTCAATAGCCGGCTCCCTGTAGTTATGCAATGGGGAGATGGCTGTCAATCAGCATAAAGCTGGCAGTCACAGCCCTTCAACAGACTAGAAGAGAAGCTGCTGTTCTGTTGATGTGATGACAGAGGAAGCAGCAGTAGTGGTCTGTGACTACCCTGAGCTGGCACAGGTCTGCACTGGGCAGGACAGGCAGTTAGTTAGTAAATACATGCCTGTTAGAGCTTAGGCCTATAGTAAAAAAATATAATGATTTTAGACAACCCATTTAATAATTATTAGTAAACAACTGTACCCTTTATTGCTAAATACTAAAACCATTTTACTAAATTTACTAAATCAAATCAAGATAACTAGGCTTTAGTCAGCCATTCAAATGTTTGAATTTAGAAATGTTCACTGAAAAATGTATTTCAAACAGTAAAACTGTGTGGAGGTGTGAACAATTTACTTAAAACTCATTCTCCTGGCCTTCTTTTCAGCAAATTCATCAATAATTTAAGTTAATCTTTCTAGCACGGTCATTTTCAATTGACAGCATAGAAATAATTTTGGGTAATGTAGCTGTCTGTGCTAACTCTTCTTTTCTTAGTCCGCGCTTTTGAGCTCCGCTTTTAGGTTTTTGGCCAGATGCCATTCTAAAAAAAATGAACATAAATGTATGTTCAGTTGTTCACTATGTGTTCAGTTAACATTACAGACTATTTAACAGATATATTATTGTATTATAAACAATAAAAAGGGGCATAAACACCACAACATATCAACAGGTATGTCAGATGCATGTAGGTGCTTAAAAGGGTTGTCCTCTACTAGACAACCCCTTCTTAAACTACCGTATATACTCGAGTATAAGCCGACCCGAGTATAAGCTGATATCTCCTAATTTTGCAACAAAAAACTGGGAAAACTTATTGACTCGAGTATAAGCCTAGGGTGGAAAATACAGCAGCTACCGGTAAATGTCAAAAATAAAAATAGATACCAATAAAAGTAAAATTAATTGAGACATCAGAAGGTTAAGTGTTTTTGAATATCCATATTGAATCAGGAGCCCCATATAATGCTCCATACTGTTCATTATGGCCCCATAAATGCTCCATATAAAGCTGTGCCACATATAATGCTCCATACAATTCATTATTGCCCCATAGTTGCTCCATATAAAGCTGTGCCACATATAAGGCTCCATACAATTCATTATTGCCCCATAGTTGCTCCATATTAAGCTGTGCCACATATAATGCTCCATACAATTCATTATTGAATATTGCCCCATAGATGCTCCATATAAAGCTGTGCCGCCACATATAATGCTCCATACAATTCATTATGGCCCCATAGATGCTCCATCTAATGCTGTGCCACATATAAATGCTGCTGCTGCAATAAAAAAAATGATGCAGCGCCCCAGAGTCCTGGTCGTTGCAGTACTGATGCTCCGCCGCTAAGGGGGGCTATGGTACGTCTGATGGCACTGAAGGAGTTCACCTGACCAGGTATCACAGACACCAATACACTTCACAGTCTGGCCTCCAGGGGAGCTAAGGGTGCTATGTATTAGGCCACTCCTCACAATCTGGTAAAACTGGGGGTTAGATAGGAAGTTAGACAGAAAGCTGACTGGGTTGGAACCAGGCAACATCCTGTGGCAGAGGGTGTTGCAGGGGAAGATTCAGGGGGGTCCCTGTCAGGGGTGGGTTCCTGACAGAGGCCTAGCGAACAGAAAGAACGCTACGGGACCGCGCCAACATGCTCAGAAACAGGAGTTTGAATAGCATAGTCTTGGATACTCTGTACCCTTGCAGCGAGATGATCAACACGCGCAGACAAACCCTGAACCTCCATATCAGCACCCAGCTCCTGCACCATCCAAAAATCAAGGGGGAAAAAAAAGGACAAAACAAGCAACACACAAAAAAAAATGACTCAGAACTTTCTCTTCCCTCTTTTGAGATGCATTTAACACATTGTGGGC
Organism: Ranitomeya variabilis; assembly: GCF_051348905.1. NCBI lineage: Eukaryota > Metazoa > Chordata > Amphibia > Anura > Dendrobatidae > Ranitomeya > Ranitomeya variabilis. The sequence goes on along the minus strand of NW_027507950.1, from coordinate 166,132 downwards.
CAGCTGTACTGTTATGACCTGGTGGGTACGGAGCGGTACTGAGATGACCTGGTGGGTAAAACCAATCATGGACTCGCTTAGAGGAGGTAGCAGCTCCACAGACAGTAATCACTGATATGACCTAGTGAATACGGAGCAGCACTGAAATGACCTAGTGGGCAAAATAAAAGTAGTACTAGCTCTGAGGAGGTGGTAACTTTACTGACCGCAATCCCTACTCCTAACACCAACACTAGAAATAGCAGTGGAGCGTACCTAACTCTGCCTAGATGCCTCTGCACAGCCTAAGAACTAGCTACCCCTGAAGATGGAAACGGAAAGCTATCTCGCCTCAGAGAAACCCCCAAAGGAAGATAGCCCCTACAAATATTGACGGTGAGTGGAGAGGGAAATGACAAACTCAGAAATGAAACTAGTTTTTTTAGCAAAGGAGGCCAGTACTATCTAAATAGACAGAGATAGAAAAGGTTACTGTGCGGTCAGCATAAAAACTAAAAATCCAAACAGAGTACAAAAATAACCACCACACCGACTCACGGTGTGGAGGGGCAAATCTGCGACCCCAGACCTTCCAACTAGCCGGAATATTTCATAATGACAAGCTGGACAAAGAGACATAAATTGAACTGAACAAAAGGTCATAAGCAGGGAAACACCCAAAAACTAGCAGACTTATCTTAAGCTGGAAATGGACTGGCCAACCGAGAACTTCCAAGAAAGGACAGAATCCACAGGAAATACATTGACAGCTGGCATCCAATACAGCCAAAAGCCCAGTTAAATAACAAGGCCAGGAAACCGATTAGTGAACGCAGCTGCTAAGTTCTACTTGAAACCACCAGAGGGAGCTCAAGAGCAGAACTCCCAAAAATACCATTAGCAACCACAGGATGGAGCCCAAGAACGGAATTCACAACAGTACCCCCCCCTAGAGGAGGGGTCACCGAACTCTCACCAGAGCCCCCAGGCCGATTGGGATGAGCCGAATGAAAAGCACGTACCAAATCGGCAGCATGGACATCGGAGGCAAAAACCCAAGAGTTATCCTCCTGGCCATAACCCTTCCACTTGACCAGATACTGAAGTTTCCGCCTTGAAAGACGAGAATCCAAAATCTTCTGCACCACATATTCCAGCTCCCCCTCAACCAACACCGGAGCAGGAGGGTCAACGGAGGGAACCATGGGCACCACATATCTCCGCAACAAAGATCTATGGAACACATTATGAATGGAAAACAAAGCTGGAAGGGCCAAACGAAAAGACACCGGATTGATAATTTCCGAAATCCTATAAGGACCAATAAAACGAGGTTTGAGCTTAGGGGAAGAGACCTTCATAGGAACATGACGAGAAGACAACCAGACCAAATCCCCAACCCGAAGCCGGGGACCAATGCACCGACGGCGGTTAGCAAAACGTTGAGCCTTTTCCTGAGACAATGTTAAATTGTCCACCACATGAGTCCAAATCCGCTGCAACCTGTCCACCACAGAATCCACCCCAGGACAGTCCAAAGGCTCAACCTGCCCTGAAGAAAAATGAGGATGAAAACCGAAATTGCAAAAAAAAGGCGAAACCAAAGTAGCCGAACTAGCCCGATTATTAAGGGCAAACTCGGCCAACGGCAAGAAGGTAACCCAATCATCCTGATCAGCAGACACAAAGCATCTCAAGTAGATCTCCAAGGTCTGATTGGTTCGCTCCGTCTGTCCATTTGTCTGAGGGTGAAATGCCGAAGAAAAAGACAAATTAATGCCCATTCTACCACAAAAGGACTGCCAAAACCTAGAAACAAACTGGGTACCTCTGTCAGACACAATATTCTCCAGAATACCATGCAAACGAACCACATGCTGGAAAAACAAAGGAACCAAATCAGAGGAGGAAGGCAACTTAGGCAAAGGTACCAAATGGAACATTTTAGAAAACCGGTCACAAACCACCCAGATGACAGACATCTTCTGAGACACAGGAAGATCGGAAATAAAATCCATGGAAATATGCGTCCAGGGCCTGTCAGGGATAGGCAAGGGCAAAAGCAACCCACTAGCACGAGAACAGCAGGGCTTAGCCCGAGCACAAATCCCACAGGACTGCACGAAGGAACGCACATCCCGTGACAAAGAAGGCCACCAAAAGGACCTGGCAACCAAATCTCTGGTTCCAAAGATCCCAGGATGACCAGCCAACACCGAACAATGGATCTCAGAAATCACCTTATTAGTCCATCTATCAGGAACAAACAATTTCCCCACAGGACAGCGGTCGGGTCTATCAGCCTGAAACTCCTGAAGCACCCGCCGCAAATCAGGTGAGATAGCAGAAAGAATCACCCCCTCCTTGAGAATACCAGCCGGCTCACGGACTCCAGGAGAATCAGGCAAAAAACTCCTAGACAAGGCATCAGCTTTCACATTCTTAGATCCCGGAAGATACGAGACCACAAAATCAAAACGGGAGAAAAACAAAGACCACCGAGCCTGTCTAGGATTCAAGCGCTTGGCCGACTCAAGGTAAATCAGATTCTTATGGTCGGTCAAGACCACAACACGATGCTTGGCTCCCTCAAGCCAATGTCGCCACTCCTCGAATGCCCACTTCATAGCCAACAACTCCCGATTGCCGACATCATAATTACGCTCAGCAGGCGAAAACTTTCTGGAGAAGAAAGCACACGGCTTCAACACAGAGCCATCAGAGCTTCTCTGAGACAAAACAGCTCCTGCCCCAATCTCAGAAGCGTCAACCTCAACCTGAAAAGGGAGAGAACCATCTGGCTGACGCAACACAGGGGCAGAAGAAAAACGACGCTTAAGCTCCTGAAAGGCCTCCACAGCCACAGAGGACCAATTCTCCACATCTGCACCTTTCTTGGTCAAATCGGTCAGAGGTCTAACCACAGTAGAAAAATTAGCAATGAAGCGGCAATAAAAATTAGCAAAGCCCAAAAATTTCTGAAGGCTCTTCACAGATGTGGGCTGAGTCCAATCATAAATAGCCTGGACCTTAACAGGGTCCATTTCAATAGCCGAGGGAGAAAAAATGAACCCCAGAAAAGAAACCTTCTGAACTCCAAAAAGGCACTTAGACCCCTTCACAAACAGTGTATTAGCACGAAGAATCTGAAATACCATCCGTACCTGCTTCACATGAGTCTCCCAATCATCGGAAAAAAACAAAATATCATCCAAATATACAATCATAAATTTATCCAAATACTCCCGGAAAATATCATGCATAAAGGACTGAAACACAAATGAAGCATTAGAGAGCCCGAAAGGCATCACAAGATATTCAAAATGGCCTTCGGGCGTATTAAATGCTGTTTTCCATTCATCACCCTGTTTGATGCGGACCAGATTATACGCCCCTCGAAGGTCAATCTTGGTAAACCAGCTAGCCCCTTTAATCCGAGCAAACAAATCAGAGAGCAAAGGCAAAGGGTACTGGAATTTGACCGTGATCTTATTGAGAAGGCGATAATCTATACAGGGCCTCAAGTAGCCATCCTTCTTGGCAACAAAAAAGAACCCCGCTCCCAACGGTGACAAAGACGGGCGAATATGCCCCTTCTCCAAGGACTCTTTTACATAAGTCCGCATAGCGGTATGCTCTGGCACAGACAGATTGAAAAGTCGACCCTTAGGGAACTTACAGCCAGGAATCAAATTAATAGCGCAATCACAGTCCCTATGAGGAGGCAGAGGACTGGATTTAGGCTCCTCAAATATATCCTGGAAATCTGACCAAAACTCAGGAACTTCAGAAGAAGGGGACGAGGAAATTGACATCAGAGGAACGTCACTATGTATCCCCTGACAACCCCAACTAGTCACGGACATAGATTTCCAATCCAGCACTGGATTATGTACCTGTAACCATGGAAACCCCAGCACAACCACATCATGCAAATTATGCAACACCAAAAAGCGAATATTTTCCTGATGTGCTGGAGCCATGTTCATGGCTAACTGTGTCCAGTACTGAGGTTTATTCTTGGCCAATGGCGTAGCATCAATCCCCCTCAAGGGAATAGGACTCTGCAACGGCTCCAAGGAAAAACCACAGCGCTTGGCACATTCCAGGTCCATTAAGTTCAGGGCAGCGCCAGAATCCACAAATGCCATTACAGAAAAGGACGACAATGAGCAAATCAGGGTAATAGACAAGAGAAATTTAGGCTGTAAAGTACTGATGGTAACCAACTTAGCAACCCTCTTAGTTCGCTTCGGGCAGTCAGAGATAGCATGAGTAGCGTCACCACAGTAAAAACACAGCCCATTCTGACGTCTGAACTCCTGCCGTTCTGCTCTCTTCAAAACTCTATCGCATTGCATAGGCTCAGAACTCTGCCCAGAGGACACCGCCATATGGTGCACCTCCTTACGTTCACGTAAGCGCCGATCAATCTGAATGGCCAGAGACATTTGCAGGGCCCCAGAGTCCTGGTCGTTGCAGTAATGTCGCTCTGCCACTAAGGGGAGTGATGTTACGTCTGATTGCACTAAAGGAGTTTCTCTGATCAGGTAACACTCACACTTCACACTCCGGCCACCAGGGGGGGTGGTTCTATCTAGTAGGCCACTCCTCACACTCTGGTAAAACTGGGGGTTGGACAGGAAGAGAGAGAGAGAAGAACTGGGAAGAGCTAGTGAGAGGACCTCTCATGGATGGGATCCTGGCAGACTCCTAAGAGCAGAACTAACCAGTGAACAACGGGAATACAGAAAAGAGGCATTAGGACCAGAAGGAGTCGTGGTGTTAGACCGAGGCAACATCCTTCTGAGGCGCAAACAGTCGGTGGCCGGAATGCCGAGCAAGTAAGAGACTCTAAGTACTACTGCAAACCACGGCCGGACAGCCAATTATAGGTTGGCTGTCTCACAAAAATCACCTAAGCAGACAACGGAGGCAGCTGTGGGAGAGGGGCGACTCTAGGGTCCCGGAAGAACTCCAGGCCTACCCCGTCATACGGGTGCGTCCTACCATATCATCTGGGGGACGGAGAGAACGAACATCAGAGACAGACAGACTCAGTTGTGAGGACTATCCCGGGAGCTCAGCAGGGAAGGACTACAACACACAGCGCTAGAAGGTAGACACTGATTCCCACCTGTAAAGAGAACTCCTGATGTGCCTTTGGACCGGCCGGTCTCTGACAGCCCTGTTGACAGCGCTCTGGACTGAGGATTCTTAAACCTTCAGTAAAGAGGTAAAGAGACTGCAACCTGGTGTCCTCGTTATTTTACCGCGTCCGGCACTACACCGCATCACATCCATCATATCATGTACTGTACGCCCCTCAGCAGGGTCACGGACTGGGCCTAGCCACCGTGACAACCCCAGAGCAGAGACTCAGAGGCCCGGTACCGGGTACCCCTCGGCCCTGCGGCAGTGGGGGCACTACACATTGATTCGTTCAAACCAGCAGGAGTGGGAAACCCCACCATAACATCTTTAAGAGCTTCAGAAAGACCCTTTCTGAAAATAGCCGCCAGGGCATCCTCATTCCATTTTGTAAGCACAGACCACTTTCTAAATTTCTGACAATATATCTCTACTGCTTCCTGACCCTGACACAGAGCCAGCAAAATTTTTTCTGCCTGATCCACAGGATTGGGTTCGTCATAAAGCAGTCCCAGTGCTTGAAAAAATGAATCTATATTGAGCAATGCAGGATTGCCTGGCTCAAGGGAGAATGCCCAGTGCTGCGGGTCGCCACGCAGCAGAGAAATAACAATCTTCACCTGCTGAATGGGGTCACCAGAGGAACGGGGTCTCAGAGCAAAAAATAATCTGCAATTATTTTTAAAATTCAAAAACCTAGATCTATCCCCAGAAAACAAATCAGGAATAGGAATTCTAGGCTCAGAAACAGGAGTTTGAATAGCATAGTCTTGGATACTCTGTACCCTTGCAGCGAGATGATCAACACGCGCAGACAAACCCTGAACCTCCATATCAGCACCCAGCTCCTGCACCATCCAAAAATCAAGGTGAAAAAAAAAGGACAAAACAAGCAACACAAAAAAAAAAATGACTCAGAACTTTCTCTTCCCTCTTTTGAGATGCATTTAACACATTGTGGGCCAGCTGTACTGTTATGACCTGGTGGGTACGGAGCGGTACTGAGATGACCTGGTGGGTAAAACCAATCATGGACTCGCTTAGAGGAGGTAGCAGCTCCACAGACAGTAATCACTGATATGACCTAGTGAATACGGAGCAGCACTGAAATGACCTAGTGGGCAAAACAAAAGTAGTACTAGCTCTGAGGAGGTGGTAACTTTACTGACCGCAATCCCTACTCCTAACACCAACACTAGAAATAGCCGTGGAGCGTACCTAACTCTGTCTAGATGCCTCTGCACAGCCTAAGAACTAGCTACCCCTGAAGATGGAAACGGAAAGCTATCTCGCCTCAGAGAAACCCCCAAAGGAAGATAGCCCCCCACAAATATTGACGGTGACAGGAGAGGGAAATTACAAACTCAGAAATCAAACTAGTTTTTTTAGCAAAGGAGGCCAGTACTATCTAAATAGACAGATATAGAAAAGGTTACTGTGCGGTCAGCATAAAAACTAAAAATCCAAACAGAGTACAAAAATAACCACCACACCGACTCACGGTGTGGAGGGGCAAATCTGCGACCCCAGAGCTTCCAACTAGCCGGAATATTTCATAATGACAAGCTGGACAAAGAGACATAAATTGAACTGAACAAAAGGTCATAAGCAGGGAAACACCCAAAAACTAGGAGACTTATCTTAAGCTGGAAATGGACTGGCCAACCGAAAACTTCCAAGAAAGGACAGAATCCACAGGAAATACATTGACAGCTGGCATCCAATACAGCCAAAAGCCCAGTTATATAACAAGGCCAGGAAACCGATTAGTGAACGCAGCTGCTAAGTTCCACTTGAAACCACCAGAGGGAGCCCAAGAGCAGAACTCCCAAAAATACCATTAGCAACCACAGGATGGAGCCCAAGAACGGAATTCACAACAGGTACCCCAAGAAAGGACAAGAAGCGAGGTTTATTGTGAAGAGTGAGAAACGAGATCAATGCAATAAGGAGAAAACACCAGTAGGAGTCGTGCTGTAAGACCGAGGCAACATCCTACTGAGGCGCGTAGCCGGTGGCCGGAAACGCCGAGGAAGTATTGAGCTCCAGGCTTTACTTCAAACCTACGGCAGGACAGTCAGTTATAGGCGGGCTGTCTCACCCAAAATCACCTAAGCAGACATAGGGGGCAACAGTTGGAGAGGGGCGACTCTAGGGTCCCGGAAGACCTCCAGGCCTACCCGTCATATGGGTGCGTCCTAGCCATATCATCTGGGGGGACGGAGAAGAACATCAGAATCAGTTGTGAGGGAACTTCAGAAACAGACACAACAGTTGTGAGGACTATCCCGTGGTGCTAAGCAGGGAAGGACTACAACACACAAGCGCTAGAAGGTAGGCACAGATTTCCACCTGCAAATGGAACTCTGGAGGTGCCATCGGACCGGCCGGTCTCAGCCAGCCCTGTTAACCGTACTTCGGATTGAGGATCCTGAAGCCTTCAGTAAAGAGGTAAAGAGACTGCAACCTGGTGTCCTCGTTATTCATCACGATTTGCACCACACCATCATCACTCTCCACTTTCACTGGACGCCCCTCAGCAGGGTCACGGACCGGTCTAGCCACCGTGACAATCCCAGAACAGAGACTGAGAGGCCCGGTACCGGGTACCCTTCGGCCCTGAGGCAGTGGGGGCGCTCCAATGACATACTCACCTCTCGTCTCTGCCCGCTGGTCCTCACCGTCCCGGTCTCTCCGCACTGACTGTTCAGGCAGAGGGCGGCGCGCACACTATACGTCATCGAGCCCTCTGATCTGCACAGTCACAGCAGAGGACGCGGAAGACTGAGCGGTGCCCGGCGGGTGGATCGTGGACAGGTAAATATGATACTCACCTGCTCCCGGCATCCCTGGCTCCTTCTCCCAGACTGTGGACAGATGATCTCCGCAGACTCCGGGCACGGCAGCTTCTTCACCAGCGGTCACTGGGTACCGCTCATTACAGGATCCACACAGTGTATCACAACAATGCCGTGTATGTCCGTCGCCGTCGGGGGCCCCCTCCCGCTCTGGGCCCCGGTGCGGTTGCACCGGTTGAACCGGCGGTATGTCCACCCCTGACATCAGCCTTTCCTGAGATGCTAAAAACCACCGGTCTACCACCAAATCATTTCATGGAGATCACATTTCATCCCTTTTATTGTGTTTTGCCTGAATGACTGCTGAATCTTTTGACCATGTTTGCGGCTTTGAGGCATTAAGTTGCTGTCCCATGAATAGATGCCTGAACTAGCAGGTGTTATTATAGTGCAGCCATTGAGTTACTAAAAGTAAGCGAATATTTGCAAGATTACAGCTAGGGATTTACATCAATCCAGCATTGTCCGCAGGCTACTTATAAATCATTGCATTTGCAGCCTTGTAACATCAAGACCGATGTCCCATGTTGAGTGATATTGCATCCTACTGGGAATCCTGGCCTTACTGCTGTATGGGGCCCAGTGAACAGCAGTACACAGAGGGGCCCACAGGTCCGGGGCCCCGCTTATGTGCTACTGTTCATCGGGCCCCATCGTGCAGCAAAGTGGTGCGCGCTACGGTGCACACGTCGGCGCTGGGGCCCGGGAGCTTTCCCAGAGCTATGCACGGCAATCTTATCTTGACGGCTGTGCAGCTCCTCCTCCATCCATCTTCGGTTGAGCCTAGACTGTATGGACTCCTTCCATGTCCTGACTGCAGCCCATACAGTCTAGCAGGCTCACTACTGAAGATGGCAGCTTCTCTTCCTGCCTTTGCTAAGTCAGAACACGCCCCCCCAGTATGACACACGCTCCCGAAAATGATATCCTACCTGGAGGGAGCCCATACAATCTAGCATTTACCCTGGAGGCAGAGCCGCGCTGCTGTGGAGCAACTGTGAGGTAAGTATACAAAACTTTTTTGTTTTCTGTACAAAATGAATTAAATGGGTGAGCGGGGAGGAGGAGAAATTGCACATGACAGGGGAAGGAGTAAGGGGGACTGCACATGATGATGTGGGGAGGGGGTTTAAAAAGGGACTGCACATGATGATGTGGGGGGATAAAGGGGTACTGCACATGTTGATGTTGGGGAATAAAGGGGATAGCACATGATGTGGGGAGGTGGGTTAAAGGGAACTGCACATGATGTGGGGGATAAAGGGGTACTGCACATGATGATGTGGGGAGGGGGTTAAATTGGACTGCACATGATGTGGGGAGGGGGCTTAAAAGGGGACTGCACATTATGTGGGGAAGGGGTTAAAGGGGGACTGCACATGATGATGTGGGGGATAAAGGGGGACTGCAAATGATGATGTGGGGAGGGGGGTTAAAGGGGGACTGCACATGATGTTGGGAGGGGGTTAAAGGGGGACTCCACATGATGTGAGGGGGTAAAGGAGGACTGCACATGATGATGTGGAGGGTTAAAGGGGTACTGCACATGATGTGGGGAGGGGGTCAAAGGGGGACTGCACATGAAGTGGGAGGTTAAAAGGAACTGCAAAGGATGACATGGTGTAAAAAAGGGGACTGCACATGATGATGTGGGGGGATAAAGGGGGACTGCAGATGATGTGGGGGAGGTGATTAAAGGGGGACTGCACATGATGATGATGTGTGGGGATAAAGGGGGACTGCACATGATGTGGGGGGGGATAAAGGGGGACTGGACATGATGATGTGGGGAGGAAGGTTAAAGGGAACTGCACATGATGCGGGGAGGGGGGCAAAAAGGGGGACTGCACATGATGATGTGGGGGGATATAGGGGGATTGCACAAGATGAGGTGGGGGGGTTAAAAGAGGACTGCACATGATGATGTGGGAAGGAGGTTAAAGGGGGACTGCACATGATGTGGGAGGGGGTTAAAGGACTGCACATGAAGTGGGGAGTTAAAAGGAACTGCAAAGGATGACATGGGGTAAAGGGGACTGCACATGATGAAGTGGGGGTAGGGTGACTGCACATGATGAAGTGAGTGAGGGGACGGGAGACTGCAAATGATGAATTGAGAGTGAGGGAAGAGGGACAGCAATTGATTTGAAGGTGAGGTGGGGAGAGCAAATGATGACTGGGAGAGAGCAAATAGTGATGAATTTTGAGGGTGGGGGAGTAAATGATGTATTGAATGTGGAGGTAGAGCTGTTGATAATGAATAAAGTGTGGGAGAGAGAAGACATAACAATGAATTGGGGCGGAAGGGGCATGTAAATATAATGAGTTGGGGGAGAGGGAGGTACATAGTGGGGGGCGCTGAGTATGCAGTGACTGGTATTGAATTGGGGGAAAGAGTACAGGTGCTAATTAATTTATATATTAGATGGGGAAAGTGGCTATGTATAGCTAGAAGGGGCTCAGTGGTGGATTATAATTTATATCTGTAATGATGGGTTGCATAATAACCAATTATATATTGATTGTGGGTGCACCTCTGTATTCAGATGTGCAGTGTAGAAGAAAGGGAAAAAGAGGGGAATGTGCTCTGGAAGCGGTGCTCTAGATAACTGTGTTATTTTATGAAGAGAGTCCTGGCTGGAAGAAGTGATGGCAGTCTGTGCTGCATGAAAAAGAAAAGCAAAGATGAAGGACTTCAGCTAGAGACGTCAATTGTGGGTCAGTGTGTTAACTGTACACTGACACTATACACTGTATACTCTGTACAGAGCTCATGTGTATAATGTCACCAGTGATCACTATATTATCTGTACACAGACACTGTATACAGAGGTCCTGTGTATAATGTTAATGGTGATCACTGTATTTCCTGTAAACTATATACAGAGCTCCTGTGTATAATGTCACCAGTGATCACTGTATTACCTGTATACTGACACTATATACAGAGCTCCTGTGTATAATGTCACCAGTGATCAATGTATTACATGTACACTGACACTGTATACTATGAACAGAGCTTTTGTGTATAATGTTACTGGTGATCACTGCATTATCTGTACACTGACAGTAAATACAGAGTCCCTGTGTATAATGCCACTTGGTATTGTGTTTTTTTTTTTAGTAATGATCAGTATGTTAGTGTTCAGTCACTATGTGATGGTAATATGTGGTCTGGCCATGGTGTGGTGGTATTTGTTCCTTCTATGTGATATTATTTGGTCACTATGTGGTGGTAATATGTGGTCTGGTCATGGTGTGACGGCATTTGTCCCTTGTATGTTGTATTAATGGTCATTTAAAAAAAATGTATGTGACTCATTCCCTTAATGAAAAATACATAGAAATATATTTATATTTAATAGGTTAGAGTAGAGTAGGGTCCAGCCAAAGGAGTCTACCATGTCATGGTGGTGGCTTAAAAATTCTTTTGGCCAGAACAAAAGCTGCTGGCTATGTATGTGATCTGGTGTTTGATGGGAACTGTTAATTTCTGATTGATGAGGACGTGGTGAAGTTGAGTATTTCCAAGAGTGGGCGATGGGATGGTGGAGGCGGAGCTGGGGTGGAGCCTGGGCGGAGTCTCAAGGTGGCCTGAAAATTTTGCCAGTATGAGGCCCCAAAATTCCTAGTGGCACCCCTGTCTGTAGGGATCAGGCAGACCTAGCTAAGAATCAAAAGCTGAAAATGAATATAAATGTTTACAGTTAGGTCCATATATATTTGGACACAGACAACATTTTTCTAATTTTGGTTATAGACATTACCACAATGAATTTTAAACAAAACAATTCCGATGCAGTTGAAGTTCAGACATTCAGCTTTCATTTGGGGGTATCCACATTAAAATTGGATGAAGGGTTTAGGAGTTTCAACTCCTTAACATGTGCCTCCCTGTTTTTAAAGGGACCAAAAGTAATTGGACAGATTAAATAATTTTAAATAAAATGTTCATTTCTAGTGCTTGGTTGAAAACTCTTTGTTGGCAATGACTGCCTGAAGTCTTGAACTCATGGACATCACCAGACGCTGTGTTTCCCCCTTTTTGATGCTCTGCCAGGCCTTCACTGCGGTGGTTTTCAGTTGCTGTTTGTTTGTGGGCCTTTCTGTCTGAAGTTTAGTCTTTAACAAGTGAAATGCATGCTCAATTGGGTTGAGATCAGGTGACTGACTTGGCCATTCAAGAATATTCCACTTCTTTGCTTTAATAAACTCCTGGGTTGCTTTAGCTTTATGTTTTGGGTCATTGTCCATCTATAGTATGAAATGACGACCAATCAGTTTGGCTGCATTTGGCTGGATCTGAGCACACAGTATGTCTCTGAATACCTCAGAATTCATTCGGCTGCTTCAGTCCTGTGTCACATCATCAATAAACACTAGTGACCCAGTGCCACTGGCAGCCATGCATGCCCAAGCCATCACACTGCCTCCTGTTATGACCCCAATGGCAGAGGGTCTCAGGAATGATGCTAAGTCTGTAAATACAGAAAACCAGCTCATAGGGCAGTGGTAACTGGGCTGACCATATAACTAATCCTAGCACCACAAATACCAGCAGCCGGGGAACGTTCCTACGTTGGTCCTAGACGTCTCGCGCCAGCCGGAGAGCTAACTACCCCTAGAAGGGAAAAGAAAGACCTTTCTTGCCTCCAGAGGAAATACCCCAAAAAGTTGGATAGAAGCCCCCCACAAATAATAACGGTGAGGTAAGAGGAAAAGACAAACATAAGAATGAGCTAGGTTTTTAGCAAAGTGAGGCCCACTAGCTAATAGCAGAATATAGAAAGATAACTTATATGGTCAGCAAAAATCCTATCAAAAATATCCACACTGGAATTTCAAGAACCCCCGAACCGTCTAACGGCCCGGGGGGAGAACACCAGCCCCCTAGAGCTTCCAGCAAGGTCAGGAATCACATTTAGTACAAGCTGGACAAAAATGATAGCAAACAAATAACCCAAAAAACAAAGAAGCAAGACTTAGCTTAATTTAGCACGAACCAGGACCAGCAAACAGGAGCAAACAGAATGTGTCTGATAACACCGATGCCAGGCACTGGACTAAGGTTCCAGGAGGTTTATATAGCAACTCCCCTGAAGTAACGACCCAGCTGGGTGCAAACTGAGGGAAGGAAATCCCAGAGTCATATCACTAGTAACCACAAGAGGGAGACAAAAAAGTCTAATTCACAACAGTACCCCCCCCTTAAGGAGGGGTCACCGAACCCTCACCAAGACCACCAGGGCGATCAGGATGAGCAGCGTGAAAGGCACGAACTAAATCGGCCGCATGCACATCAGAGGCAACCACCCAGGAATTATCCTCCTGACCATAACCCTTCCACTTGACCAAATACTGAAGCCTCCGCCTGGAGAGACGAGAATCCAAGATCTTCTCCACCACGTACTCCAACTCGCCCTCAACCAACACCGGAGCAGGAGGCTCAGCAGAAGGAACCACAGGCACAACGTAGCATCGTAACAAAGACCTATGGAACACGTTGTGAATGGCAAACGAAACCGGAAGATCCAAGCGAAAGGACACTGGATTAAGGATTTCCAATATCTTGTAAGGACCGATGAAGCGAGGCTTAAATTTAGGAGAGGAGACCTTCATAGGAACAAATCGAGAAGACAGCCACACCAAATCCCCAACACGAAGTCGGGGACCCACACCGCGGCGGCGGTTGGCAAAACGCTGAGCCTTCTCCTGTGACAATTTTAAGTTGTCCACCACATGATTCCAGATCTGCTGCAACCTATCCAACACAGAATCTACTCCAGGACAGTCAGAAGGCTCCACATGTCCCGAGGAAAAACGAGGATGGAAACCAGAGTTGCAGAAAAATGGCGAAACCAAAGTAGCGGAACTAGCCCGATTATTTAGGGCAAACTCAGCCAACGGCAAGAAGGTCACCCAATCATCCTGATCTGCCGAAACGAAACACCTCAAGTAAGCCTCCAGAGTCTGATTAGTTCACTCAGTTTGTCCATTAGTCTGAGGATGAAAGGCAGACGAGAACGATAAATCAATGCCCATCCTAGCACAAAAGGATCGCCAGAACCTGGAAACAAACTGGGATCCTCTGTCAGACACAATATTCTCAGGAATGCCGTGTAAACGAACCACATTCTGAAGGAACACAGGAACCAGATTGGAAGAGGAAGGCAGCTTAGGCAAAGGCACCAAATGGACCATTTTTGAAAAGCGATCACATACCACCCAGATGACAGACATACCCCGAGACACCGGGAGATCAGAAATGAAATCCATGGAAATATGTGTCCAAGGCCTCTTCGGGACAGGCAAGGGCAAGAGCAACCCGCTGGCACGGGAACAGCAAGGCTTAGCTCGAGCACAAGTCCCACAGGACTGCACAAATGACCGTACATCCCGTGACAAGGAAGGCCACCAAAATGACCTAGCCACCAGATCTCTGGTGCCAAAAATTCCCGGATGACCTGCCAACACCGAGGAATGAACCTCGGAAATGACTCTGCTGGTCCACTTATCAGGAACAAACAGTCTGTCAGGTGGACAAGAGTCAGGTCTACCAGCTTGAAATCTCTGCAACACACGTCGCAAATCAGGAGAAATGGCTGACAAAATAACTCCTTCTTTAAGAATACCAACAGGTTCTGTGACTCCAGGAGAGTCAGGCACAAAGCTCCTTGAAAGAGCATCAGCTTTCACATTCTTTGAACCTGGTAAATACGAGACCACAAAGTCAAAACGGGAGAAAAACAATGACCAGCGGGCCTGTCTAGGATTCAAGCGTTTAGCAGACTCGAGATACATCAAATTTTTGTGATCAGTCAAGACCACCACACGATGCTTAGCACCCTCGAGCCAATGACGCCACTCCTCAAATGCCCACTTCATGGCCAGTAATTCCCGATTGCCAACATCATAATTCCGCTCAGCAGGCAAAAACTTCCTTGAGAAGAAAGCACATGGTCTCATTACCGAGCAACCAGGGCCTCTCTGTGACAAAACGGCCCCTGCCCCAATCTCAGAAGCATCCACCTCGACCTGAAAGGGAAGTGAGACATCAGGCTGGCACAAAACAGGCGCCGAAGTAAACCGGCGCTTTAACTCCTGGAACGCCTCCACGGCTGCAGGAGCCCAGTTAGCAACATCAGAACCTTTCTTGGTCATATCCGTCAAAGGTTTAACAACGCTAGAAAAATTAGCGATAAAACGACGGTAGAAGTTAGCAAAACCCAAGAACTTCTGAAGACTCTTAACTGACGTGGGTTGAGTCCACTCATGAATAGCTCGGACCTTGACTGGGTCCATCTCCACAGCAGAAGGGGAAAAAATAAACCCCAAAAAGGGAACTTTCTGTACTCCAAAGAGACACTTTGAGCCTTTAACAAACAAGGCATTCTCACGCAAAACCTGAAACACCATCCTGACCTGCTCCACATGTGAGTCCCAATCTTCAGAGAAAACCAGAATATCGTCCAGATAAACAATCATAAATTTATCCAGATACTTCCGGAAAATATCATGCATAAAGGACTGAAATACTGAGGGAGCATTAGAAAGCCCAAAAGGCATCACCAAGTACTCAAAATGACCTTCGGGCGTATTAAATGCAGTCTTCCATTCATCACCTTGCTTAATGCGCACAAGGTTGTACGCACCACGAAGATCTATCTTGGTGAACCACTTGGCACCCTTAATCCGGGCAAACAAGTCCGACAAGAGATGCAAAGGATACTGAAATTTTACAGTGATTTTATTCAGTAGCCGATAGTCAATACAAGGTCTCAAAGATCCGTCCTTCTTGGCCACAAAAAAGAATCCCGCACCAAGAGGGGAAGAGGATGGACGGATATGCCCCTTCTCCAGAGACTCCTTGATATATGAACGCATTGCGGCATGCTCAGGTACTGACAGATTAAATAATCTTCCCTTAGGAAATTTACTACCTGGAATCAAATCTATGGCGCAGTCACAGTCCCTATGAGGAGGCAGAGCACTGGATCTGGACTCACTGAATACATCCTGATAATCAGACAAATACTCAGGAACTTCCGAAGGAGTAGAGGAAGCAATAGACACTGGCGGGGAATCAGCATGAATTCCCTGACAGCCCCAACTTGACACAGACATTGCCTTCCAATCCAGGACTGGATTGTGGGTCTGTAACCATGGCAGACCCAAAACGACCAAATCATGCATTTTATGCAGAACAAGAAAACGAATCACCTCCCGATGTTCAGGAGTCATGCACATGGTCACCTGCGTCCAAAACTGCGGTTTATTTTCCGCCAATGGCGTAGCATCAATACCTCTAAGAGGAATAGGATTTACTAACGGTTCAAGAACAAAACCACAGCGCTTGGCAAATAACAGATCCATAAGACTCAGGGCAGCACCTGAATCCACAAACGCCATAACAGGGCAAGAAGACAAAGAGCAAATTAAAGTCACAGACAAAATAAATTTAGGTTGCAAATTACCAATGGCGACAGGACTAACAACCCTTGTTAGGCGTTTAGAGCATGCTGATATAACATGTGTAGAATCACCACAGTAAAAACACAACCCATTCTGACGTCTATGATTTTTCCGTTCATTTCTAGTCTGAATTCTATCACATTGCATTAAATCAGGTGTTTGTTCAGACAACACCACCAGAGGATTAGCGGTTTTGCGCTCCCGCAAACGCCGGTCAATTTGAATAGCAAGCGCCATAGAATCATTCAGACTTGTAGGAATGGGGAAACCCACCATCACATTCTTAATGGCTTCAGAAAGGCCATTTCTGAAATTTGCAGCCAGAGCACACTCATTCCACTGAGTAAGCACGGACCATTTCCGAAATTTTTGGCAATACACTTCAGCTTCATCCTGACCCTGAGAAATAGCCAGCAAGGCTTTTTCTGCCTGAATTTCAAGATTGGGTTCCTCGTAAAGCAATCCGAGCGCCAGAAAAAACGCATCAATATTCGCCAATGCCGGATCTCCTGGCGCTAGCGAGAAAGCCCAATCCTGAGGGTCGCCCCGCAAAAAAGAAATAACAATTTTAACTTGCTGAGCTGAATCTCCAGATGAACGGGGTCTCAGAGAAAGAAACAATTTACAATTATTCTGGAAATTCCTAAACCTAAATCGGTCTCCAGAAAACAATTCCGGAATAGGTATTTTAGGTTCAGACATAGGACTACTGGTAACAAAATCTTGTATACCCTGCACACGAGCTGCCAGCTGGTCAACACTTGTAATCAAGGTCTGGACATTCATGTCTGCAGCAAGCACAAGCCACTCAAAGGTAAAGGGGAGGAAGAGAAGGAAAGAAAAAAAAAAAAACTCAGAATTTCCTTTCTTATTATCCCACTTCTGCAATGCTTTAAACATTCAATGTTGGCCTGGCATACTGTTATGACCCCAATGGCAGAGGGTCTCAGGAATGATGCTAAGTCTGTAAATACAGAAAAACAGCTCATAGGGCAGTGGTAACTGGGCTGACCATATAACTAATCCTAGCACCACAAATACCAGCAGCCGGGGAACGTTCCTACGTTGGTCCTAGACGTCTCGCGCCAGCCGGAGAGCTAACTACCCCTAGAAGGGAAAAGAAAGACCTTTCTTGCCTCCAGAGGAAATACCCCAAAAAGTTGGATAGAAGCCCCCCACAAATAATAACGGTGAAGTAAGAGGAAAAGACAAACATAAGAATGAGCTAGGTTTTTAGCAAAGTGAGGCCCACTAGCTAATAGCAGAATATAGAAAGATAACTTATATGGTCAGCAAAAATCCTATCAAAAATATCCACACTGGAAATTCAAGAACCCCCGAACCGTCTAACGGCCCGGGGGGAGAACACCAGCCCCCTAGAGCTTCCAGCAAGGTCAGGAATCACATTTAGTACAAGCTGGACAAAAATGATAGCAAACAAATAACCCAAAAAACAAAGAAGCAAGACTTAGCTTAATTTAGCACGAACCAGGACCAGCAAACAGGAGCAAACAGAATGTGTCTGATAACACCGATGCCAGGCACTGGACTAAGGCTACTTTCACACTAGCGTCGGGAACAACCCGTCGCTGCGCGTCGGGCCGACGTTCCCGACGCTAGTGTGGTCTCCGCCGCACAACGGGGGCAGCGGATGCATATTTTCCACGCATCCGCTGCCCCATTGTGAGGTGCGGGGATGTGCGGGGAGGTGGGGGCGGAGTTCCGACTGCGCATGCGCAGTCGGAAAAAGCGGACCGTCGGGAGCAAAAAACGTTACATGTAGCGTTTTGTTTTCCCGACGGACCGCTACCATACGCCCAAACGCCGCCAAACGCATTCACCGTTTGGAAATGCGTCGCAAATGCGTCGCAAATGCGTCGCTAATGTTACTCTATGACGAAACAACGTATCCAGCAAAAACTTTTGCTGGATGCGGCGTTTCGCAAAAACGACGCATTTGCGACGTATTGCAGTTAACGCTAGTGTGAAAGTAGCCTCAGGTTCCAGGAGGTTTATATAGCAACTCCCCTGAAGTAACGACCCAGCTGGGTGCAAACTGAGGGAAGGAAATCCCAGAGTCATATCACTAGTAACCACAAGAGGGAGACAAAAAAGTCTAATTCACAACAGCCTCCGCCGTGTTTTACAGATGATGTGGTATGCTTTGGATCATGAGCTGTACCACGCCTTCGCCATACTTTTCTCTTTCCATCATTCTGGTAGAGGATGATCTTGGTTTCATCTGTCCAAAGAATGTTCTTCCTGAACTGTGCTGGCTTTTTTAGTTGTTTTTTTTAGCAAAGTCCAGTCTAGCCTTTTTATTCGTGATGCTTATGAGTGGCTTGTACCGTGCAGTGAACCCTCTGTATTTACTTTCATGCAGTTTTCTCTTTATGGTAGATTTGGATATTGATACGCCGACCTCCTGGAGAGTGTTGTTCACTTGGTTGGCTGTTGTGAAGGGGTTTCTCTTCACCATGGAGATTATTCTGCGATCATCCACCACTGTTGTCTTCCTTGTGCTCCCAGGTCTTTTTGCATTGATGAGATCACCAGTGCTTTCTTTCCTTCTCAGGATGTACCAAACTGTAGATTTTGCCACTCCTAATATTGTAGCAATTTCTCGGATGTTTTTTTTTCTGTTTTCGCAGCTTAAGGATGGCTTGTTTCACCTGCATGGAGAGCTCCTTTGACCGCATGTTTACTTCACAGCAAAACCTTCCAAATGCAAGCACCACACCTCAAATCAACTCCAGGGCTTTTATCTGCTTAATTGAGTATGACATAACGAAGGGATTACCCACACCTGTCCATGAAATAGCCTTGGAGTCAATTGTCCAATTACTTTTGGTCCCTTTAAAAACAGGGTGGCACATGTTAAGGAGCTGAAACTCCTAAACCCTTCATCCAATTTTAATGTGGATTCCCTCACATGAAAGCTGAAAGTCTGAACTTCAACTGCATCTGAATTGTTTTGCTTAAAATTCATTGTGGTAATGTCTATAACCAAAATTAGAAAAATGTCGTCTCTGTCCAAATATATATGGACCTAACTGTATATGGTGCCTTTGATATCAAACTTGGAAGCATAAAGGAAACGTGTGAATGTGGTTTTCTTAAAAAAAAAAAATAACACAAATTGTAGTATAATTTCTCTCAGTATCTGAAATTAACACTAATTTTACCCTACATCCGTACTTAAATTATTACTAACTAGTTGTAAGATCATAATGTCTAAAGGTGTTACTCCAGAAAGAAAGTAAACTAACACAAACAAACTGAAATAAATGTGCAGGAACAGCTGCTGTAGTTGCAATGCGAAAGCAAGAAAGAAAAGAGGTAACAAAATGCTGCCAGCGCAAATATGTAAATGGCCATATTTATTACACAGCTCCTAGAAATGTGAGGTTCTTAGCGCACATTTTGATCAAATTGTGCGAGCCCATCTGCCAACGACAAGGCGACCTCTTCAGATGGGACCTACACTAACACTACACTAACCGGTATAAATAAAGCTCCTATGTCTAAAGTTGTTGATCCAGAAGAAGGCAAAAAACCCTGGACACACTCAGCCAATTTGTGACTCAGGGAAAAAATTCCTTCTTGACCCCGGGAAAAGGCGATCAGTCCTAGAACCCTGGATCAAACCCTACTACTAATACTATGGTTATTATTATCCTCCCACATTATCTATTGTTATTTATGTATTATTATTATTGTTTCTATTATAAGTAATGTTTATTCTAATATTAAAACTAAAATCATTACTATATGCTTATTATTAAAATACTAATTTAATAACTGCTTTTTGTCCTTTTTCTTCCTTATTATAAACTAGATGGCAGCCCGATTCTAAAGAATCGGGAGTCTAGAATCCATATATCTGCCTGGGGCCCCATATGCTGCCTGGGGCCCCTGTGCTCTGCCTGGGGCCACTGTGCTCTGCCTGGGGCCCCGTATGCTGCCTGGGGCCCCTGTGCTCTGCCTGGGGCCCCTGTGCTCTGCCTGGGGCCCCATGTTCTGCCTGGGGCCACTGTGCTCTGCCTGGGGCCCCATATGCTGCCTGGGGCCCCTGTGCTCTGCCTGGGACCACTGTGCTCTGCCTGGGGCCCCATATGCTGCCTGGGGCCCCTGTGCTCTGCCTGGGACCACTGTGCTCTGCCTGGGGCCCCATATGCTGCCTGGGGCCCCTGTGCTCTGCCTGGGGCCCCATATGCTGCCTGGGGCCCCTGTGCTCTGCCTGGGGCCCCTGTGCTCTGCCTGGGGCCCCATGTTCTGCCTGGAGCCACTGTGCTCTGCCTGGGGCCCCACATGTTCTGCCTGGGGCCCCTGTGCTCTGCCTGGGGCCCCTGTGCTCTGCCTGGGGCCCCTGTGCTCTGCCTGGGACCACTGTGCTCTAACTGGGGCCCCATATGCTGCCTGGGGCCCCTGTGCTCTGCCTGGGGCCACTGTGCTCTAACTGGGGCCCCATATGCTGCCTGGGGCCCCTGTGCTCTGCCTGGGGCCCCATATGCTGCCTAGGGCCCCTGTGCTCTGCCTGGGGCCACTGTGCTCTGCCTGGGGCCCCATATGCTGCCTGGGGCCCCTGTGCTCTGCCTGGGGCCCCATATGCTGCCTGGGGCCCCTGTGCTCTGCCTGGGGCCCCGTGTGCTGCCTGGGGCCCCTGTGCTCTGCCTGGGGCCACTGTGCTCTAACTGGGGCCCCATATGCTGCCTGGGGCCCCTGTGCTCTGCCTGGGGCCACTGTGCTCTAACTGGGGCCCCATATGCTGCCTGGGGCCCCTGTGCTCTGCCTGGGGCCCCTGTGCTCTGCCTGGGGCCACTGTGCTCTAACTGGGGCCCCATATGCTGCCTGGGGCCCCTGTGCTCTGCCTGGGGCCACTGTCCTCTGCCTGGGGCCCCATATGCTGCCTGGGGCCCATGTGCTCTGCCTGGGGCCCCATATGCTGCCTGGGGCCCCTGCCCATATGCTGCCTGGGGCCCCTGTGCTCTGCCTGGGGCCACTGTGCTCTAACTGGGGCCCCATATGCTGCCTGGGGCCCCTGTGCTCTGCCTGGGGCCACTGTGCTCTGCCTGGGGCCCCATATGCTGCCTGGGGCCCCTGTGCTCTGCCTGGGGCCCCTGTGCTCTGCCTGGGGCCCCATATGCTGCCTGAGGCCCCTGTGCTCTGTCTGGGGCCCCATATGCTGCCTGGGGCCCCTGTGCTCTGCCTGGGGCCCCGTGTTCTGCCTGGGGCCCCATGTTCTGCATGGGGCCACTGTGCTCTAACTGGGGCCCCATATGCTGCCTGGGGCCCCTGTGCTCTGCCTGGGGCCCCTGTGCTCTGCCTGGGGCCCCATGTTCTGCCTGGGGCCACTGTGCTCTGCCTGGGGCCCCACATGTTCTGCCTGGGGCCACTGTGCTCTAACTGGGGCCCCATATGCTGCCTGGGGCCCCTGTGCTCTGCCTGGGGCCACTGTGCTCTAACTGGGGCCCCATATGCTGCCTGGGGCCCCTGTGCTCTGCCTGGGGCCACTGTGCTCTGCCTGGGGCCCCATATGCTGCCTGGGGCCCCTGTGCTCTGCCTGGGGCCCCTGTGCTCTGCCTGGGGCCACTGTGCTCTGCCTGGGGCCCCATATGCTGCCTGGGGCCCCTGTGCTCTGCCTGGGGCCCATATATGCTGCCTGGGGCCCCTATGCTCTGCCTGGGGCCCCGTGTGCTGCCTGGGGCCCCTGTGCTTTGCCTGGGGCCCCATGTTCTGCCTGGGGCCACTGTGCTCTAACTGGGGCCCCATATGCTGCCTGGGGCCCCTGTGCTCTGCCTGGGTCCACTGTGCTCTAACTGGGGCCCCATATGCTGCCTGGGGCCCCTGTGCTCTGCCTGGGGCCACCGTGCTCTGCCTGGGGCCCCATATGCTGCCTGGGGCCCCTGTGCTCTGCATGGGGCCCCATGTTCTGCCTGGGGCCACTGTGCTCTGCCTGGGGCCCCATACGCTGCCTGGGGCCCTTGTGCTCTGCCTGGGGCCCCATATGCTGCCTGGGGCCCCTGTGCTCTGCCTGGGACCACTGTGCTCTGCCTGGGGCCCCATATGCTGCCTGGGGCCCCTGTGCTCTGCCTGGGGCCACTGTGCTCTGCCTGGGGCCATATATGCTGCCTGGGGCCCCTGTACTCTGCCTGGGGCCCCATATGCTGCCTTGGGCCCCTGTGCTCTGCCTGGGGCCCCTGTGCTCTGCCTGGGGCCCCATGTTCTGCCTGGGGCCACTGTGCTCTGCCTGGGGCCCCACATGTTCTGCCTGGGGCCACTGTGCTCTAACTGGGGCCCCATATGCTGCCTGGGGCCCCTGTGCTCTGCCTGGGGCCACTGTGCTCTAACTGGGGCCCCATATGCTGCCTGGGGCCCCTGTGCTCTGCCTGGGGCCACTGTGCTCTGCCTGGGGCCCCATATGCCGCCTGGGGCCCCTGTGCTCTGCCTGGGGCCACTGTGCTCTGCCTGGGGCCCCATATGCTGCCTGGGGCCCCTGTGCTCTGCCTGGGGCCCCTGTGCTCTGCCTGGGGCCCCATGTTCTGCCTGGGGCCACTGTGCTCTGCCTGGGGCCCCATATGCTGCCTAGGGCCCCTGTGCTCTGCCTGGGACCACTGTGCTCTGCCTGGGGCCCCATATGCTGCCTGGGGCCCCTGTGCTCTGCCTGGGGCCACTGTGCTCTGCCTGGGGCCCCATATGCTGCCTGGGGCCCCTGTGCTCTGCCTGGGGCCCCACATGTTCTGCCTGGGGCCCCATGTTCTGCCTGGGGCCACTGTGCTCTGCCTGGGGCCCCTGTGCTCTGCCTGGGGCCACTGTGCTCTAACTGGGGCCCCATATGCTGCCTGGGGCCCCTGTGCTCTGCCTGGGGCCCCTGTGCTCTGCCTGGGGCCCCATATGCTGCCTGGGGCCCCTGTGCTCTGCCTGGGGCCACTGTGCTCTGCCTGGGGCCCCATGTTCTGCCTGGGGCCACTGTGCTCTGCCTGGGGCCCCTGTGCTCTGCCTGGGGCCCCATGTTCTGCCTGGGGCCACTGTGCTCTGCCTGGGGCCCCATATGCTGCCTGGGGCCCCTGTGCTCTGCCTGGGACCACTGTGCTCTGCCTGGGGCCCCATATGCTGCCTGGGGCCCCTGTGCTCTGCCTGGGGCCACTGTGCTCTGCCTGGGGCCCCATGTTCTGCCTGGGGCCAGTGTGCTCTGCCTGGGGCCCCTGTGCTCTGCCTGGGGCCACTGTGCTCTGCCTGGGGCCCCATATGCTGCCTGGGGCCCCTGTGCTCTGCCTGGGACCACTGTGCTCTGCCTGGGGCCCCATATGCTGCCTGGGGCCCCTGTGCTCTGCCTGGGGCCACTGTGCTCTGCCTGGGGCCACTGTGCTCTGCCTGGGGCCCCATATGCTGCCTGGGGCCCCTGTGCTCTGCCTGGGGCCCCTGTGCTCTGCCTGGGGCCCCATGTTCTGCCTGGGGCCACTGTGCTCTGCCTGGGGCCCCATATGCTGCCTGGGGCCCCTGTGCTCTGCCTGGGGCCCCTGTGCTCTGCCTGGGGCCCCTATGCTCTGCCTGGGGCCACTGTGCTCTGCCTGGGGCCCCTGTGCTCTGCCTTGGGCCCCATATGCTGCCTGGGGTCACTGTGCTCTGCCTGGGTGTAGGACACTGGTGATGTCACTTATCTCCGGACATTAGCTCCGGACAATTAGCTCCGGACAATAGCTCCGGACATTATCTCCGGACATTAGCTCCGGACAGGAAGTTGGCACAAATTGCAGGAAGTAGTATTCTAGGCAATTATATATTAGATATTCTACCATTGCAGCTTTAATCATTATTTTGTTATAACTATAAAAAGACTATTGTACCTTTTCTACTATAAATATTACTACTATACTATGTATATGCTTTTGATCCAGAAGAAGGCAAAAACCCTCAGACACTTTCAGCCAATCTGTGTCTGAAGGGAAAAATTCCTTCTTGACCCCGGGAAAAGGCGATCAGTCCTAGAACCCTGGATCAAGCCGCCTAATTCTATTAAAATGTGTATAGCTGGCTACCTTGTTATGACAACTACTTCTCTATATCTTATTTATACTACTGTAACTAATTGTTTACATTGTTATTAATTA
The DNA here is from genome assembly GCF_051348905.1 of Ranitomeya variabilis. Taxonomy (NCBI): domain Eukaryota; kingdom Metazoa; phylum Chordata; class Amphibia; order Anura; family Dendrobatidae; genus Ranitomeya; species Ranitomeya variabilis. The sequence continues at coordinate 141,561 of NW_027507950.1, read as the reverse complement.
TTATGAATGCTACGCCGCTACCAATAATAAGGTCCCTATGTTACTTACTGCTAGATCAAACCTGCTGTTATAACTACTATTATTACTTTTACATTTTTATTCCTACTATTTTTTACTATTTTTACTATTTTTTGTTACTACTGTGAATAGCTAATATTAAAGTTTTGCCTACTACTATTAATATACTGCTGCTCTAATATTTTACCGCTCTTATTACTATTCTTTTTTTATACTTACCTCCCAGTATTTGCCGTATATGATGTTATCGGCTGAGAGGTCCTAGCAGGATTGTCCAAATGATGTTCTTCTTTCCTCTCAAATACTGGTTAACATATTGGAGGATGTGGCACTGCGTGGTCCTGCTGCTTCTTCTGGTCTCTGTCCTGCTGCTTCTTCTGGCCTCTGTCCTGCTGCTTCTTCTGGCCTCTGTCCTGCTGCTTCTTCTGGCCTCTGTCCTGCTGCTTCTTCTTGTCTCTGTTGTGGTCTTTCTTCCGGTGCCGATCTTAATTGTGATTTTGACCTTTTTTTTCTTCCTTTCTTCGTTTGGGGTTCTCTGCTCTTCATCCAGGTCCATACACAGTATTTTAGCCCGCATTGCCCTTGCTTCTTGTTCTGTGATCTGGGTCTTCATGGATGGTGCAGGCTGTTCTTCATATTCATGCTTTGCTGTAAATTTCTTCTGGGCTTCTGGACTGGTCGGCATGAGGCGCTAAGAAGACAGCAGATTAAGTTACTCATGTACAGTAATAAGACATTCCTATACACCCTTGTAAAATTAAAGACAGCGGTATAGTCGTCTTCTCACTAACCTCCATCTTGTAGAGGGGTGACGGCAGAAACTTCATACAGAAGGCCAGTCTTCTGAATGCCTCCTCCGGTGTGATATCAACTGAAGAGAAAAGAACCAAATATTAGGATCACCCATACCCATACAGAGAGGATGTGACAGAGCGGCACTACTGATCGCCATATTGCTAACCATCCCGCTAAATTCTAGGAACAGAATTGTCAGTAAGAAGAAGATAGAAAAATGTGTTTTGTACATGGAAGATGCAATCATTCTGTAGCCTTCATGGCCAGTGATAGGATTCCCCTGTCTACCTATGAAGCTCACGTTCTACTCAGACCGGCGATGTCAACCTCTGTTGGGAATCAGTTTAGCTTTCTGGTATTTTTTACAGCAAATATCTGCAGTTCTATAGTTACCCCCCAAATTACTGGAAACCTGACACCTCCCAAAGATAAAGAAAGGTGAAGCCGTTGGGAGCCGTCTGACCACAGGACAGAGAATGTTCGCCTAACAGTGTGAGGAATCTCACCTGATCCAGCGCAGGATGAAGGTCCGGTCCACATGGTCTCGCTGTGGTCTTCACTCGTGTCAAAATCTATCAAAATCCTGTAAAATAGCAGAACAGTCAGAATAGGTTTTGGCCATTTGGGCAGATGCCATTGACTAGGGTGTGCTGTTACTGGAAACTTTGGGAAACACCGTCTGTGTGTTTAGGAGGCATTGCCGGAGCAAAGGCAACATTGGGCAATGTGCAGGATATGACTGTTATACATCCAATATCTGCCCATCCCCATTATTCTGTGCTGTATATGGAGCACTTTATTTAATGGAGGAATATTCGGAATAAACGACTTCGGTCCGTTCTCCGATCTGCGGGCGCCGTTCTCTATGGAGGACGGAGCTGATGTTAAATATTGGACCCATCCAATAAGATGTGAGAAGTGGAGACAGCGGAGTATCAGCCGCCGGCTCCTCATCATGTACATGTCTGTATGTGAAGTGTTGGGGTAAATATGAACAATTAGTAACAGAACATCTCGGGTTATTCTGTATGAATATGTGATGAGATAAATCAGCCATCACTTATATTATATTACAGGTTTATACCTGAAATGTCGCAGTGGCTGCAGGTGTCCGTCTTCACTCTCCGCTGAGATAGAACAGACTGAAAATAACTGACGTTTGTGCTTTTTCAAATTTAAATCTAACAATCCTACTGGTTGTTTATTGCCATGGTGACAGAAGTCACTGATAATTTAAAGGGACATGACGGTATTATTGCACTATAGTGAATTTTACTATATGTAACTCCCCTTTGACACCATTTAAGCACATGGAGATGTGTTGTAATTCCCTGCACAGATGATAGGCGCAATAATATGCAGGTAAATGATATGAAGGACCAGTGTCCCATTTGTTCTAAGGATTGGTGCGGGTCCCAGGAATTGGGTCCTAGCAATATGTCATCGTTTACCAAAAACCCTGTAATTGCTTCTACTTCACTGTATTTTGTGAGGTCATGATATCTTATTATCTAGTTGGATTGCTTAAGGGAGTTTTTATTGTGTAATTTACAATAAGAATAGAAGTGTTGTCACCTAGGAGAGGCATGTTCAATAAATATTAGGCTTAGGCAGAGCTACCATCAGGGCATTACTACCTTGACTGGAGAATGGGGCCCGATGAGCAGAAGGGGCCCACAATGGGTCCCGTCTCTTCTGTTCATCGGGCCTCAGCGGCGCGCTTCTGCCAGTGCAGTAACTGAACCTGAGACCGAGATGCAGGTTCAGTTAAACTCTATAGCCGTGCGGGCCTGCACAACAATAGTGAAAAGCCGCTAGCCAATAAGAAGAGAGTGGGAAGAGAGAGGCTAAGTGCCAGAATAGGCACATACAGATGTGCCTTTTCTGGGGTGGCTGGGGGCAGATGTGTTTAGCCGGGGGGGGTCCTATAACCATGGTCCCTCTCTAGGCTATTAATATCTGCCCTCAGTCACTGGCTATCCCACTCTGACGGAGAAAATTGCACGGGAGCTCCCAAATTCTGCACACACACACTACTAACATTATTAGTGAGGACTATGTAAAAATATAACGGATATGAAATGGTTTAATGTATGTAAACCATGTCTCATATGTCTCATATCCTGTCGGGTTTGGTAAAGAGATGGCAAAAGCCGGCAATTGAATTACCGGCTTTTCTGCTATCTAGCTCTGTATGAAATATATATATATATATATATATATATATATATATATATATATATATATATACCGTATTTTCAGGCGTATAAGATGACCTTTTAACCCCTGAAAATCTTCTTAAAAGTCGAGCGTCGACTTATACACCGGGTGCAGACCAATGTGCATATGGTGGGTGGGGGGAGAGTGGTCCCTATGATGAAGAGAGGGGGTGTCTCACAGGAAAGTGTGAGTGGAGTATCCCCCTATTACCTCATTGTGGCAGCGTGGGGTTTCTGTGCTGGTGAGCGGCGGCGGATCCTCTTTGTGCCGCGTGGGTGCTCTGTGCTGTGAGGCGGCGGCGGCGTATATTCGTGCAGCGTTGGGGCTCCGCCGGCATTTCCTCACAGCCTGGAGGCACCGGCAGCTCCATTGCTGCGATGCGGTGGCCTCCGGGAAATTCAGGAATTCCGGGAATTCAGATCTCGTCCCGAGCTATCGAGATATCATTTTATTCAACTTTCTATGGCCTACATGTTCATATAGACGGCTTATGAGGGTTGATCCTATGGACAGATTGTGCCGACATAAACATTCAATCATCAACAGACCTGTGCCCAGTGAATCTATAATAAGTCATACAGATTGACAGATTGTTAGTCTTTCTTTGTCCTTCAATGTGTAACTGCGCATATCTTAGAGGACCTGGTGTGGAATTCTGCTGCTGTAGTCCATTCACTTCATTGGTCGATGTGCCGTGTATTAAGAGATGCTCCTCTGTATTCCACAGATGTAACACATGGTTTTACCACCATGAGCCATTCTCATCTGACTTCCATCATTAATGTGGCATCTTACATCCACTGTTATGATCTGGTGACCTTGGAGCCGCATGAAACTTTCTCTGGAGTCGGTGGAACCTGTACTGACCGCAAATCCTGAACTAACACCGCAACTAGAAGTAGCCGTGGGGTGTGCCTAACAAACCCTAGATACCTCGACACAGCCGGAGGACTAAATACCCCTATAGATGGAAATAGGAATGCTACCTTGCCTCAGAGCAGACCCCCAAAGGATAGGCAGCCCCCCACGAATAATGACTGTGAGTAGGAGAAGAATAGACACACGCAGGTAGAAAACAGGATTTAGCAAAAGAGGCCACTCTAGCTAAATAGGAAAGGATAGGACAGATTACTAGGCGGTCAGTATTAAAACCCTTCCAAAAATATCCACAGCAGATAATACAAAAAGTTCCACAATCTAACTAAAGACATGGAATGTATATCTGCCACTCCAGAGAATCCAACAAGACTGAAAAAATACTGACACAATCTAAGCTGGACAAGAAAACACAAGAATAGCACTGAATTGTGAAGCACACAGCATGTGTGCCACAGGAAAAAAAACCAGACACTTATCTTTGCTGATTTGGCAGAAAGGCAGGAGGAACCAGGCAGAGGTCCTACACCTCCCAACAATTGACAACTGGCAAGGACTAATGAATCCTGCATGCCTAAATACCCCAGTCAGAACTGCAATCAACAGATACACCTGACCAGGACTGCAACTCAGGGGCAACTGCATTACCACCTACAACCACCGGAGGGAGCCCAAAAGCAGAATTCACAACAGTACCCCCCCCCCTTGAGGAGGGGTCACCGAACCCTCACCAGAGCCCCCAGGCCGATCAGGACGAGCCAGATGAAAAGCATGAACAAAATCAGCAGCATGGACATCAGAAGCAAAAACCCAAGAATTATCCTCCTGGCCATAACCCTTCCATTTGACAAGGTACTGAAGCCTCCGCCTCGAAAAACGAGAATCCAAAATCTTCTCAACCACATACTCCAACTCCCCATCAACCAAAACAGGGGCCGGAGGATCAACAGAGTGAACAACGGGCACCACATATTTCCGCAATAAAGATCTATGGAAGACATTATGGATAGCAAAAGAGGCCGGAAGCGCCAATCGAAAAGACACCGGATTAATAATCTCAGAAATCCTATAAGGACCAATAAACCAAGGCTTAAACTTAGGGGAAGAGACCTTCATAGGAACATGACGGGAAGACAACCAAACCAAATCCCCAACCCGAAGCCGGGAACCAACACACCGACGACGGTTAGCAAAACGTTGAGCCTCCTCCTGAGACAACACCAAATTGTCCACCACATGAGCCCAAATCTGCTGCAACCTGTCAACCACAGAATCCACACCAGGACAGTCAGAAGGCTCAACCTGCCCAGAAGAAAAACGAGGATGAAAACCAAAATTACAAAAAAAAGGCGAAACCAAAGTAGCTGAACTAGCCTGATTATTAAGGGCAAACTCGGCCAATGGCAAATAGGCCACCCAATCATCCTGATCTGCAGACACAAAGCATCTCAAATATATCTCCAAAGTCTGATTAGTTCGCTCGGTCTGGCCATTTGTCCGAGGATGAAATGCAGAAGAAAAAGACAAATCAATGCCCAGCCTAGCACAAAAGGCCCGTCAAAACCTAGAAACAAACTGGGAACCTTTGTCGGACACAATATTCTCCGGAATACCATGCAAACGAACCACATGCTGAAAAAACAACCGAACCAACTCTGAAGAGGAAGGCAATTTAGGCAAAGGCACCAAATGAACCATCTTAGAAAACCAGTCACAAACAACCCAGATAACCGACATCCTCTGGGAAACCGGAAGATCAGAAATAAAATCCATAGAAATATGCGTCCAGGGCCTCTCAGGGACCGGCAATAGCAAAAGTAACCCACTAGCATGGGAACAACAAGGCTTGGCCCACGCACAAGTCCCACAGGACTGCACAAAAGAACGCACATCACGTGACAACGAAGGCCACCAAAAGGACCTACCAACCAAATCTCTGGTACCAAAAGTACCAGGATGACCAGCCAACACAGAACAGTGAACCTCAGAAATCACTCTACTAGTCCATCTGTCAGGAACAAACAATTTCCCCACAGGACAGCGGTCAGGTCTATCAGCCTGAAATTCCTGAAGAACCCGCCGTAAATCAGGGGAAATGGCAGAAAGGACCACCCATTCTTTCAGAATGCCGACCGGTTCAAGGACCTCAGGAGAATCAGGCAAAAAACTCCTAGAAAGGGCATCAGCCTTAATATTCTTAGAACACGGAAGATACGAAATCACAAAATCAAAATGGGAAAAAAACAAGGACCATCAAGCCTGTCTAGGACTCAGCCGTTTGGCAGACTCGAGGTAAATCAAATTCTTATGATCGGTCAGGACCACAATACGGTGCTTAGCTCCCTCAAGCCAATGTCGCCACTCCTCAAACGCCCACTTCATAGCCAACAACTCCCGATTGCCGACATCATAATTGCGTTCAGCAGGCGAAAACTTGCGGGAGAAGAAGGCACACGGTTTCATCAAAGAACCAACAGAATCCCTCTGAGACAAAATGGCCCCTGCCCCAATCTCAGAAGCATCAATCTCAACCTGAAACGGAAGAGAAACATCTGGTTGGCGCAACACCGGAGCAGAAGTAAATCGGCGTTTAAGCTCCTGAAAGGCAGAGACAGCCGCAGAGGACCAATTCGCCACATCAGCGCCTTTTTTCGTCAAATCAGTCAAGGGTTTAACCACGCTGGAGTAGTTAGCAATGAAACGGCGATAAAAATTTGCAAAACCCAAAAATTTCTGAAGGCTCTTCACGGATGTGGGTTGAATTCAATCATGAATGGCCTGAACCTTAACCGGATCCATCTCCATAGATGAGGGAGAAAAAATAAAGCCCAAAAAAGAAACCTTCTGCACCCCAAAGAGACACATAGACCCCTTCACAAACAAAGCATTGTCACGAAGGATCTGAAATACCATCCTGACCTGTTCCACATGAGACTTCCAATCATCGGAAAAAATCAAAATATCGTCCAAATATACAATCAAGAATTTATCAATATAAGTCCGGAAGATATCATGCATGAAGGATTGAAAAACAGATGGAGCGTTAGTGAGCCCAAATGGCATCACAAGGTATTCAAAATGGCCTTCGGGCGTATTAAACGCAGTTTTCCATTCATCACCCTGCTTAATACGAACAAGATTATATGCCCCCCGAAGGTCAATCTTCGTAAACCAACTAGCCCCCTTAATCCTAGCAAACAAATTGGAAAGCAAAGGTAAAGGGTATTGAAACTTGACCGTGATCTTATTCAAGAGGCGATAATCAATACAAGGTCTCAAGGAGCTATCCTTCTTAGCAACAAAAAAAAAACCTGCTCCCAATGGTGAAGAAGATGGCCGAATATGCCCTTTCTCCAAAGACTCCTTAATATAACTCCGCATGGCGGTATGTTCAGGCACACACAGGTTGAAAAGTCGGCCCTTAGGAAACTTACTGCCTGGAATCAAGTCAATCGCACAATCACAGTCCCTGTGCGGTGGAAGGGAACTAGACTTGGGCTCATCGAATACATCCTGAAAATCAGAGAAAAACTCTGGAATTTCAGAAGAGGAAGAAGAGGAGATTGACATCAAAGGAACATCATTATGAACCCCCTGACAACCCCAACTAGTCACAGACATAGATTTCCAATCCAACACAGGATTATGTACCTGCAACCACGGGAAACCCAGCACGATAACATCATGCAAATTATGCAACACCAGAAATCGATAATCTTCCTGATGGGCTGGCGCCATGTGCATGGTCACCTGTGTCCAAAACTGGGGCTTATTTTTAGCCAAAGGTGTAGCATCAATCCCCCTTAAAGGAATAGAGTTCTGCAAAGGCTGCAAGGGAAAACCACAACGCCTGGCAAACTCAAAATCCATTAAGTTCAAGGCGGCGCCTGAATCCACAAACGCCATGACAGAAAATGATGACAATGAGCAGATCAAGGACACCGATAACAGAAATTTAGGTTGTACAGTACTGATAGTAAATGAACTAGCAATCCTTTTTGTCCGCTTAGGGCAGACTGAAATGACATGAGAAGCGTCGCCACAATGACTTTGCTCTAAGGACGACGCCACAGCGCGCACAGTTTGACGCTCCCGCAAGCGCCGATCAATCTGAATGGCCAGAGACATAGAATCACTCAGACCGGAAGGCGTGGGGAACCCCACCATAACATCTTTAACGGATTCAGAAAGACCCTTTCTGAAAATTGCCGCCAAAGCATCATCATTCCATTTAGTCAACACAGACCATTTTCTAAATTTCTGACAATTAGGGTTGAGCGAAACGGGTCGATCATTTTCAAAAGTCGCCGACTTTTGGCTAAGTCGGCGTCTCATGAAACCCGATCCGACCCCTGTGCTTGTCGGCCATGCGGTACGCGACTTTCGCGCCAAAGTCGCGTTTCAATGACGCGAAAAGCGCCATTTCTCAGCCAATGAAGGTGAACGCAGAGTGTGGGCAGCGTGATGACATAGATCCTGGTCCCCACCATCTTAGAGAAGGGCATTGCAGTGATTGGCTTGCTGTCTGCGGCGTCACAGGGGCTATAAAGGGGCGTTCCCGCCGACCGCCATCTTACTGCTGCTGATCTGAGCTTAGGGAGAGGTTGCTGCCGCTTCGTCAGAAGCAGGGAGAGCGTTAGGCAGGGTCCACTAACCACCAAACCGCTTGTGCTGCAGCGATTTCCACTGTCCAACACCACCTTCGGTGTGCAGGGACTGTGGAAGCTATTTTTTTTTTTTTTTCCCCTCAGCGCTGTAGCTCATTGGGCTGCCCTAGAAGGCTCCGTGATAGCTGTATTGCTGTGTGTACGCCACTGTGGAAACCAACTGCTTTTTTCAAAGCACATATCCTCTTGTTCCTTCCTTTCTGCACAGCTATCTTTTTTGTTTGTCCACACTTTTTATTTAATTTGTGCATCAGTCCACTCCTATTGCTGCCTGCCATACCTGGCTTACATTACTGCAGGGAGATAGTAATTGTAGGACAGTTTTTTTTTTTTTTTTTTTTTTTTTTTGTGGGAGATTAAGATTGGCATTTCTGCTACAGTGCCATCCCTGTGTGTGCCATCTCTCACTGAGTGGGCCATAGAAAGCCTATTTATTTTTTCCGTGATTTGTGTTCTAAAATCTACCTCAACACAAAAACACTACATCAATCAGTGGGAGAAAAATATTGGCCTCAGTCAGGGCTTGTGTGCCACTGCTGTGTGTGCTATCTCTCATTCAGTGGGCTATAGCAAGCCTATTTTTTTTTTTTTTTTTTAATATTATTTGGTTTCTAAAGTCTCCCTGAAAAAAAAAAAAAACCTAAAAAAACAGTGGGAGAGTAATATTGCCCTTTCAGCTTGTGTGCCAGTCTTGACTCCTGGGTGTGCCACCTCTCTCCCTCTCATTCAGTGGGCCATAGAAAGCCTATTTATTTTTTTTAAAAAATATTATTGGGTTTCTAAAGTCTCCCTGAAAAAACAAAAAATACATAAAAAAACAGTGGGAGAGTAATATTGCCCTTTCAGCTTGTGTGCCAGTCTTGACTCCTGGGTGTGCCACCTCTCTCCCTTTCATTCAGTGGGCCATAGAAAGCCTATTTATTTTTTCCGTGATTTGTGTTCTAAATTCTACCTCAACACAAAAACACTACATCAATCAGTGGGAGAAAAATATTGGCCTCAGTCAGGGCTTGTGTGCCACTGCTGTGTGTGCTATCTCTCATTCAGTGGGCTATAGCAAGCCTATTTTTTTTTTTTTTTTTTTTTTTTTTAATATTATTTGGTTTCTAAAGTCTCCCTGAAAAAAAAAAAAAAACCTAAAAAAACAGTGGGAGAGTAATATTGCCCTTTCAGCTTGTGTGCCAGTCTTGACTCCTGGGTGTGCCACCTCTCTCCCTCTCATTCAGTGGGCCATAGAAAGCCTATTTATTTTTTTTTTTTAATATTATTTGGTTTCTAATTCTCCCTGAAAAAAAAAAAAAAACCTAAAAAAACAGTGGGAGAATAATATTGCCCTTTCAGCTTGTGTGCCAGTCTTGACTCCTGGGTGTGCCACCTCTCTCCCTCTCATTCAGCGGGCCATAGAAAGCCTATTTATTTTTTTTTAAAAATATTATTGGGTTTCTAAAGTCTCCCTGAAAAAACAAAAAATACATAAAAAAACAGTGGGAGAGTAATATTGCCCTTTCAGCTTGTGTGCCAGTCTTGACTCCTGGGTGTGCCACCTCTCTCCCTTTCATTCAGTGGGCCATAGAAAGCCTATTTATTTTTTTTTTTAAATATTATTGGGTTTCTAAAGTCTCCCTGAAAAAAAAAAAAAAACCTAAAAAAACAGTGGGAGAGTAATATTGCCCTTTCAGCTTGTGTGCCAGTCTTGACTCCTGGGTGTGCCACCTCTCTCCCTCTCATTCAGTGGGCCATAGAAAGCCTATTTATTTTTTTTTTAAAATATTATTGGGTTTCTAAAGTCTCCCTGAAAAAAAAAAAAAAAACCTAAAAAAACAGTGGGAGAGTAATATTGCCCTTTCAGCTTGTGTGCCAGTCTTGACTCCTGGGTGTGCCACCTCTCTCCCTCTCATTCAGTGGGCCATAGAAAGCCTATTTATTTTTTTTTTTAAATATTATTGGGTTTCTAAAGTCTCCCTGAAAAAACAAAAAATACATAAAAAAACAGTGGGAGAGTAATATTGCCCTTTCAGCTTGTGTGCCAGTCTTGACTCCTGGGTGTGCCACCTCTCTCCCTTTCATTCAGTGGGCCATAGAAAGCCTATTTATTTTTTCCGTGATTTGTGTTCTAAATTCTACCTCAACACAAAAACACTACATCAATCAGTGGGAGAAAAATATTGGCCTCAGTCAGGGCTTGTGTGCCACTGCTGTGTGTGCTATCTCTCATTCAGTGGGCTATAGCAAGCCTATTTTTTTTTTTTTTTTTTTTTTATATTATTTGGTTTCTAAAGTCTCCCTGAAAAAAAAAAAAAAACCTAAAAAAACAGTGGGAGAGTAATATTGCCCTTTCAGCTTGTGTGCCAGTCTTGACTCCTGGGTGTGCCACCTCTCTCCCTCTCATTCAGTGGGCCATAGAAAGCCTATTTATTTTTTTTTTTAAATATTATTGGGTTTCTAAAGTCTCCCTGAAAAAACAAAAAATACATAAAAAAACAGTGGGAGAGTAATATTGCCCTTTCAGCTTGTGTGCCAGTCTTGACTCCTGGGTGTGCCACCTCTCTCCCTTTCATTCAGTGGGCCATAGAAAGCCTATTTATTTTTTTTTTAAAATATTATTGGGTTTCTAAAGTCTCCCTGAAAAAAAAAAAAAAACCTAAAAAAACAGTGGGAGAGTAATATTGCCCTTTCAGCTTGTGTGCCAGTCTTGACTCCTGGGTGTGCCACCTCTCTCCCTCTCATTCAGCGGGCCATAGAAAGCCTATTTATTTTTTTTTAAAAATATTATTGGGTTTCTAAAGTCTCCCTGAAAAAACAAAAAATACATAAAAAAACAGTGGGAGAGTAATATTGCCCTTTCAGCTTGTGTGCCAGTCTTGACTCCTGGGTGTGCCACCTCTCTCCCTTTCATTCAGTGGGCCATAGAAAGCCTATTTATTTTTTTTTTTAAATATTATTGGGTTTCTAAAGTCTCCCTGAAAAAAAAAAAAAAACCTAAAAAAACAGTGGGAGAGTAATATTGCCCTTTCAGCTTGTGTGCCAGTCTTGACTCCTGGGTGTGCCACCTCTCTCCCTCTCATTCAGTGGGCCATAGAAAGCCTATTTATTTTTTTTTTAAAATATTATTGGGTTTCTAAAGTCTCCCTGAAAAAAAAAAAAAAAACCTAAAAAAACAGTGGGAGAGTAATATTGCCCTTTCAGCTTGTGTGCCAGTCTTGACTCCTGGGTGTGCCACCTCTCTCCCTCTCATTCAGTGGGCCATAGAAAGCCTATTTATTTTTTTTTTTAAATATTATTGGGTTTCTAAAGTCTCCCTGAAAAAACAAAAAATACATAAAAAAACAGTGGGAGAGTAATATTGCCCTTTCAGCTTGTGTGCCAGTCTTGACTCCTGGGTGTGCCACCTCTCTCCCTTTCATTCAGTGGGCCATAGAAAGCCTATTTATTTTTTCCGTGATTTGTGTTCTAAATTCTACCTCAACACAAAAACACTACATCAATCAGTGGGAGAAAAATATTGGCCTCAGTCAGGGCTTGTGTGCCACTGCTGTGTGTGCTATCTCTCATTCAGTGGGCTATAGCAAGCCTATTTTTTTTTTTTTTTTTTTTTTTTATATTATTTGGTTTCTAAAGTCTCCCTGAAAAAAAAAAAAAAACCTAAAAAAACAGTGGGAGAGTAATATTGCCCTTTCAGCTTGTGTGCCAGTCTTGACTCCTGGGTGTGCCACCTCTCTCCCTCTCATTCAGTGGGCCATAGAAAGCCTATTTATTTTTTTTTTTAAATATTATTGGGTTTCTAAAGTCTCCCTGAAAAAACAAAAAATACATAAAAAAACAGTGGGAGAGTAATATTGCCCTTTCAGCTTGTGTGCCAGTCTTGACTCCTGGGTGTGCCACCTCTCTCCCTTTCATTCAGTGGGCCATAGAAAGCCTATTTATTTTTTTTTTAAAATATTATTGGGTTTCTAAAGTCTCCCTGAAAAAAAAAAAAAAACCTAAAAAAACAGTGGGAGAGTAATATTGCCCTTTCAGCTTGTGTGCCAGTCTTGACTCCTGGGTGTGCCACCTCTCTCCCTCTCATTCAGTGGGCCATAGAAAGCCTATTTATTTTTTTTTTAAAATATTATTGGGTTTCTAAAGTCTCCCTGAAAAAACAAAAAATACATAAAAAAACAGTGGGAGAGTAATATTGCCCTCTCAGCTTGTGTGCCAGTCTTGACTCCTGGGTGTGCCACCTCTCTCTCTCTAATTGTGGGCCATAGAAAGCCTTTTTTTTTTTTTTTTTTAATATTATTTGGTTTCTAAAGTCTCCCTGAGAAAAAAAAAAAAATAAATTAGGTGGGAGATTAATATTGACATTAGTGCTTGAGTGACAGTCCTGCGTGTGTGTCATCTCTGTGATTTTGTGCCACAGAAAACAGAGTGTGTAACATTGTGCCTGATTTTCCTTGTGGTCTCACCAACCTGTTAAGGGATATTGAAATCATACTGAAGTTATAGCTCACCGTGTAAGTTGTTTGACAGCAACAAATAAAGTTACTTTGGTTAAGATTTTAAAACAATGAGGAAGTCTGGTGCAAGAGGTCGTCGTGGGCGTTCATTGTCAGCTGGTAATGATGGTAGTGGTAGAGGAGCATCAGGTGGTCGTGGGGATAAAAATATTCCACCTAAGTCTGGAGCTGTGGAGCCAGTTTCGTCGTCAGGCTACACAAGGCCTCGAACGCTCTCTTTTCTGGGAGTAGGAAAACCGCTTTTAAAGGCGGAGCAGCAACAGCAAGTTTTGGCTTACATTGCAGACTCAGCCGCTAGCTCTTTTGCCTCCTCTTCCGAAACTGGTAAATGTAAAAGCAGCGCGTCGCTTGTGGATGTTCACGGTCAGGGACAAGTCGCTTCCTTGTCCTCCTCAGCAAAAACTACAACAAGAGAGAAGGATGCAGCAGGCGACACAACGGGTCACTCCATGGAGCTCTTTACACATACCGTCCCTGGCTTAGAAAGTGAAACATTTAACAGGCCATGCCCATTACAAGTATATTCTGACATGGAGTGCACTGATGCACAGCCACAGCCAGAGTACTATGCTGCTCCTTTGACTCAGACCACCACATTGCCCTCTCAGGGTACAGATCCACAATCAGACCCTGATGAGACTATGTTGCCCCGCCACGAACGCTATACCACCGACCGACACAGTGACACAGACGAAGTTGCACACGAGCTCGAAGAGGAGGTAATAGATGACCCAGTTATTGACCCCGATTGGCAGCCATTGGGGGAACAGGGTGCAGGCGGCAGTAGTTCAGAAGCGGAGGTGGAGGAGGGGCCGCAGCAGGCATCAACATCGCAACAGGTTACATCTGCCGGGCCCGTATCTGGCCCAAAACGCGTGTCAAAGCCAAAACCTGTTGGAGCACAGCGTTGCCATCCGGTTAAAGCTCAGTCTGCAATCCCTGAAAAGGGATCCGAGTCTAGGAAGAGTGCAGTCTGGCATTTTTTTAAACAACATCCAACTGATCAGCGCAAAGTCATCTGTCAAAAATGTTCAACTAGCTTAAGCAGAGGTCAGAATCTGAAAAGTCTAAATACTAGTTGCATGCATAGACACTTAACCACCATGCATTTTCAAGCCTGGACTAACTACCAAACGTCCCTCAAGGTTGTAGCACCCTCGGCCAATGAAGCTAGTCAGCAACGCAACATCCCTTCCGTCACTGTAAGGCCACCATTTTCCGCACCACAGGCAGTATCTGTGCAGGTTTCTTTGCCAGCCAAAAGCAGTCAGGGTCAGGGAATCACCAGTTTTGTAGGAGGAAATATTGCATCTAGGGCACCGGCGGAAACAATACCGTCTCCAACCGTCTCTCAGTCTGCCATGTACACCGGCACACCCGAAAGTTCCACGATCTCCAGCTCTCCAGTCCAGCTCACCCTACATGAGACTCTGGTTAGAAAAAGGAAGTACTTATCCTCGCATCCGCGTACACAGGGTTTTAACGCCCACATAGCTAGACTAATCTCGTTAGAGATGATGCCCTACCGGTTAGTTGAAAGCGAAGCTTTCAAAGCCCTGATGGAGTACGCTGAACCACGATACGAGCTACCCAGTCGACACTTTTTTTCCAGAAAAGCCATCCCAGCCCTGCACCAGCATGTTAAACAGCGCATCGTCCATGCACTCAGGCAATCTGTGAGTACAAAGGTGCACCTGACTACAGATGCATGGACCAGTAGGCATGGCCAGGGACGTTATGTGTCCATCACGGCACACTGGGTGAATGTGGTGGATGCAGGGTCCACAGGCGACATCAATTTAGGGACAGTTGTGCCTAGCCCACGGTCTAGGAAACAGTTGGCTGTAGGCGTTCGCACCCCCTCCTCCTCCTCCTCCTCGTCCTCCTGCAGAAGCTACAGCTCTTCCACAGAACGCAGTCTGCCAACCACTCCATCGGCAGATGACACTGTTGCACACCAGTTGTCCCATTATGGGCCAGCTACTGCCAAGCGTCAGCAGGCTGTATTGGCTATGAAGTGCTTGGGCGACAATAGACACACCGCGGAAGTTCTGTCCGAGTTCTTGCAACAAGAAACGCAGTCGTGGCTGGGCACAGTAGATCTTGAGGCAGGCAAGGTAGTGAGTGATAACGGAAGGAATTTCATGGCTGCCATCTCCCTTTCCCAACTGAAACACATTCCTTGCCTGGCTCACACCTTAAACCTGGTGGTGCAGTGCTTATTGAAAACTTATCCTGGGTTCTCCGACCTGCTCCTCAAAGTGCGTGCACTTTGCTCACATATCCGACGTTCGCCTGTACACGCCAGCCGTATGCAGACCTATCAGCGGTCTTTGAACCTTCCCCAGCATCGCCTAATCATAGACGTTGCAACAAGGTGGAACTCAACACTGCACATGCTTCAGAGACTGTGCGAACAGAGGCGTGCTGTTATTTATTTGTGGGAGGATACACGGGCAGGCAGTAGGATGGCAGACATGGAGTTGTCAGGTGTGCAGTGGTCTAAGATACAAGACATGTGTCAAGTCCTTCAGTGCTTTGAGGAATGCACACGGCTGGTTAGTGCAGACAACGCCGTAATAAGCATGAGCATCCCCCTAATGCGTCTGCTGATGCAAAGTTTGACGCACATAAAGGAGCAGGCGTCTGCACCAGAGGAAGAGGAAAGCCTTGATGACAGTCAGCCATTGTCTGGTCAGGGCAGTGTACAGGACGAGGTAGCGGGCGAAGAGGAGGTGGAGGACGAGGAGGATGATGGGGATGAGTATATTTTTAATGCCGAACCTTTCCCGGGGGCACAGGAATTTGGTTGCGTGTCACGGCCGGGTTCTGGTTTTTTGAGGGACACAAGTGACGTAGATTTGCCTGCAACTGCCCCTCAACCAATCACAACCGGAGATTTGACAACTGGAACTTTGGCCCACATGGCGGATTATGCCTTACGTATCCTAAAAAGGGACACACGCATTACGAAAATGATGAACGATGACGATTACTGGTTGGCCTGCCTCCTTGATCCACGCTATAAAGGCAAATTGCAAAATATTATGCCACATGAGAACTTGGAACTAATATTAGCAACCAAACAATCAACTCTTGTTGACCGTTTGCTTCAGGCATTCCCAGCACACAGCGCACGTGATCGTTCTCACACGAGCTCCAGGGGGCAGCAGACTAGGAGTGTTAGGGGTGCACACATCAGAAGTGGCATTGGACAGAGGGGTTTTCTGACCAGGTTGTGGAGTGATTTTGCTATGACCGCAGACAGGACAGGTACTGCTGCATCAATTGAAAGTGACAGGAGACAACATTTGTCCAGTATGGTTACTAACTATTTTTCATCCCTTATCGATGTTCTCCCTCAACCGTCATTCCCATTTGATTACTGGGCCTCCAAATTAGACACCTGGCCAGAATTGGCAGAATATGCATTGCAGGAGCTTGCTTGCCCGGCAGCAAGTGTCCTATCAGAAAGAGTATTCAGTGCTGCAGGTTCAATATTAACCGAAAAAAGGACTCGTCTGGCTACCCAAAATGTTGACGATCTAACATTCATTAAAATGAACCACAACTGGATTTCGAAATCTTTTGCCCCACCTTGCCCGGCCGACACCTAGCTTTCCTATGAAAAGCTCTTGCCTGTGAATTACTTTTCTAATGTCTAATTTGCTGCAGCTGATTGTACAGCATACGACATGTTTACACCTCCCTAAATGGCAAAACTCCCCACACGGGGCCGTGGTATCGCGACTTGGCGCAAGCACCCGTGAGACTGCTGTTTGTCTGAAGAGGTGGGTGTGCTCGCTTTTGGTTGACGGCATTGCTACTGGGTCCCTCATAGTACAATGTAGTGTCTCTGGCGGTGGTGGTGCGCACCCAACGTCAGACACACCGTTGTAACATGAGGGGCCCTGGGGCGGTCCCGCCGGCCTCAAGAGAGTTCCCCCCTACCCCAGCTCAAAATGTGCTCTACCACGTGCAAAATTATGTCGCACAGCTCCACCAATCTTTAGTCTATTCGCTGACATCATTCAATGTCTGGCACTGACAATACAAATTTGTAGACATCTATGATGCAACTTAAAGTAGTCTGTGTCTGTGTCCTATATTGGCACCATTAAATAGTTACTGCCAAATTACTATGTCAGAAACTCAGTAGATGAGCCCACCCCTGTACCTAAGTATGCCACCTTTTTTTTTTGTTTTGGTTGTTTTGCGAGACATTAACATCTATTTATATTTTGGGAGTACTGGGACAGACACTCCTTGCACTACTCCTCCACTCACCACCAAGCTGCCTGTGTATCCATGTAACCGCTGTAAAACTGCCATGAGCCTATTGTTTGTTATTTTAGGCCTTTGATAGCCTGTCTGCGGCCCCTACTTGCAATACTCCTCCACTGACCACCAAGCTGCCTGCCCGTGTATCCATGTAACCGCTGTGAAACTGCCATGAGCCTATTGTTTGTTATTTTAGGCCTTTGATAGCCTGTCTGCGGTCCCTACTTTAAATACTCCTCCACTGACCAGACCACTGCTGCCCGTGTACCCCTGGAACCAATTATAAAGTGCCTACAGCCAGCCCATTTTTTTATGTTAGGCCTTTGAAGCCTGTCTGCGGTCCCTACTTGCAATACTCCTCCACTGACCACAATGCTGCCTGGAGTGCCTGCCTGTGTATCCATGTAACCGATGTAAAACTGCCATGACTGCCTACTGTTTGTTATTTTAGGCCTTTGATAGCCTGTCTGCAGCCCCTACTTGCAATACTCCTCCACTGACCACCAAGCTGCCTGCCCGTGTATCCATGTAACCGCTGTGAAACTGCCATGAGCCTATTGTTTGTTATGTTAGGCCTTTGATAGCCTGTCTGCGGTCCCTACTTTAAATACTCCTCCACTGACCAGACCACTGCTGCCCGTGTACCCCTGGAACCAATTATAAAGTGCCTACAGCCAGCCCATTTTCTTATGTTAGGCCTTTGAAGCCTGTCTGCGGTCCCTACTTTAAATACTCCTCCACTGACCACCAAGCTGCCTGCCCGTGTATCCATGTAACCGCTGTAAAACTGCCATGAGCCTATTGTTTGTTATTTTAGGCCTTTGATAGCCTGTCTGCGGCCCCTACTTGCAATACTCCTCCACTGACCACAATGCTGCCTGGAGTGCCTGCCTGTGTATCCATGTAACCGATGTAAAACTGCCATGACTGCCTACTGTTTGTTATTTTAGGCCTTTGATAGCCTGTCTGCAGCCCCTACTTGCAATACTCCTCCACTGACCACACCAATGCTGCCCGTGTACCCCTGGAACCTATTTAAAAGTTCATAGAGCCTAGTTATATATTTTATTTACTATTAATAAGGCCATGATGGACTACGCTGTACCACGCTACAAGCTAACCAGTCGACACTTCTTTTGCGAGAAAAGCCATCCCAACCCTCCACCAGCATGTAGAAGACCGCATTGTCCATGCACTCTGGCAATCTGTGAGTACAAAGGTGCACCTGACAACAGACGCATGGACCTGTAGGCATGGCCACGGAAGATTACGTGTCCATTACGGCGCAATGGGTTAATGTGGTGGATGCATGGTCCACAGGGGACAGCCTACTAAGTCTGTCTGCAGTCCCTAATTCAAATTGTCCTCCACTGTCTAAATCGGAACTTCCACCTTCTGGCTTTCGGCCTATAGTATCAGAAATTAAACTGCATTTGGCCTTCAACTTTGGTTAGGGCCTACTAACGGCTTCTGCCCCTCCCTGGTGTTGCCCTCAACTAAATAAAGCTGAGCTTCAACCTTCCGGCTCTCATTATGTGGTTTAAAAAAAAAAAATGGTGGTTAGGGCCTACTAACGGCTTCTGCCCCTCCCTGGTGTTGCCCTCAACTAAATAAAGCTGAGCTTCAACCTTCCGGCTCTCATTATGTGGTTTAAAAAAAAAAAATGGTGGTTAGGGCCTACTAACGGCTTCTGCCCCTCCCTGGTGTTGCCCTCAACTAAATAAAGCTGAGCTTCAACCTTCTGCTCCAAATTACCATTTTAAAAAATGCAATAGGCTTTTCAGGCCTACTAAAGGTGTCTGTCTGTGTGCCCCTCCCTGGTGTTGTCCTCAACTAAATAAAGCTGAGCTTCAACCTTCCGGCTCTCATTATGTGGTTTTAAAAAAAAAAATGGTGGTTAGGGCCTACTAACGGCTTCTGCCCCTCCCTGGTGTTGTCCTCAACTAAATAAAGCTGAGCTTCAACCTTCCGGCTCTCATTATGTGGTTTTAAAAAAAAAAATGGTGGTTAGGGCCTACTAACGGCTTCTGCCCCTCCCTGGTGTTGTCCTCAACTAAATAAAGCTGAGCTTCAACCTTCCGGCTCTCATTATGTGGTTTTAAAAAAAAAATGGTGGTTAGGGCCTACTAACGGCTTCTGCCCCTCCCTGGTGTTGCCCTCAACTAAATAAAGCTGAGCTTCAACCTTCTGCTCCAAATTACCATTTTGAAAAATGCAATAGGCTTTTCAGGCCTACAAAAGGTGTCTGTCTGTGTGCCCCTCCCTGGTGTTGTCCTCAACTAAATAAAGCTGAGCTTCAACCTTCCGGCTCTCATTATGTGGTTTTAAAAAAAAAAATGGTGGTTAGGGCCTACTAACGGCTTCTGCCCCTCCCTGGTGTTGTCCTCAACTAAATAAAGCTGAGCTTCAACCTTCCGGCTCTCATTATGTGGTTTTAAAAAAAAAATGGTGGTTAGGGCCTACTAACGGCTTCTGCCCCTCCCTGGTGTTGTCCTCAACTAAATAAAGCTGAGCTTCAACCTTCCGGCTCTCATTATGTGGTTTTAAAAAAAAAAATGGTGGTTAGGGCCTACTAACGGCTTCTGCCCCTCCCTGGTGTTGTCCTCAACTAAATAAAGCTGAGCTTCAACCTTCCGGCTCTCATTATGTGGTTTTAAAAAAAAAAATGGTGGTTAGGGCCTACTAACGGCTTCTGCCCCTCCCTGGTGTTGTCCTCAACTAAATAAAGCTGAGCTTCAACCTTCCGGCTCTCATTATGTGGTTTTAAAAAAAAAAATGGTGGTTAGGGCCTACTAACGGCTTCTGCCCCTCCCTGGTGTTGTCCTCAACTAAATAAAGCTGAGCTTCAACCTTCCGGCTCTCATTATGTGGTTTTAAAAAAAAAATGGTGGTTAGGGCCTACTAACGGCTTCTGCCCCTCCCTGGTGTTGCCCTCAACTAAATAAAGCTGAGCTTCAACCTTCTGCTCCAAATTACCATTTTGAAAAATGCAATAGGCTTTTCAGGCCTACTAAAGGTGTCTGTCTGTGTGCCCCTCCCTGGTGTTGTCCTCAACTAAATAAAGCTGAGCTTCAACCTTCCGGCTCTCATTATGTGGTTTTAAAAAAAAAATGGTGGTTAGGGCCTACTAACGGCTTCTGCCCCTCCCTGGTGTTGCCCTCAACTAAATAAAGCTGAGCTTCAACCTTCTGCTCCAAATTACCATTTTGAAAAATGCAATAGGCTTTTCAGGCCTACTAAAGGTGTCTGTCTGTGTGCCCCTCCCTGGTGTTGTCCTCAACTAAATAAAGCTGAGCTTCAACCTTCCGGCTCTCATTATGTGGTTTTAAAAAAAAAAATGGTGGTTAGGGCCTACTAACGGCTTCTGCCCCTCCCTGGTGTTGTCCTCAACTAAATAAAGCTGAGCTTCAACCTTCCGGCTCTCATTATGTGGTTTTAAAAAAAAAATGGTGGTTAGGGCCTACTAACGGCTTCTGCCCCTCCCTGGTGTTGCCCTCAACTAAATAAAGCTGAGCTTCAACCTTCTGCTCCAAATTACCATTTTGAAAAATGCAATAGGCTTTTCAGGCCTACAAAAGGTGTCTGTCTGTGTGCCCCTCCCTGGTGTTGTCCTCAACTAAATAAAGCTGAGCTTCAACCTTCCGGCTCTCATTATGTGGTTTTAAAAAAAAAAATGGTGGTTAGGGCCTACTAACGGCTTCTGCCCCTCCCTGGTGTTGTCCTCAACTAAATAAAGCTGAGCTTCAACCTTCCGGCTCTCATTATGTGGTTTTAAAAAAAAAAATGGTGGTTAGGGCCTACTAACGGCTTCTGCCCCTCCCTGGTGTTGTCCTCAACTAAATAAAGCTGAGCTTCAACCTTCCGGCTCTCATTATGTGGTTTTAAAAAAAAAATGGTGGTTAGGGCCTACTAACGGCTTCTGCCCCTCCCTGGTGTTGCCCTCAACTAAATAAAGCTGAGCTTCAACCTTCTGCTCCAAATTACCATTTTGAAAAATGCAATAGGCTTTTCAGGCCTACTAAAGGTGTCTGTCTGTGTGCCCCTCCCTGGTGTTGTCCTCAACTAAATAAAGCTGAGCTTCAACCTTCCGGCTCTCATTATGTGGTTTAAAAAAAAAAAATGGTGGTTAGGGCCTACTAACGGCTTCTGCCCCTCCCTGGTGTTGTCCTCAACTAAATAAAGCTGAGCTTCAACCTTCCGGCTCTCATTATGTGGTTTTAAAAAAAAAATGGTGGTTAGGGCCTACTAACGGCTTCTGCCCCTCCCTGGTGTTGCCCTCAACTAAATAAAGCTGAGCTTCAACCTTCTGCTCCAAATTACCATTTTGAAAAATGCAATAGGCTTTTCAGGCCTACTAAAGGTGTCTGTCTGTGTGCCCCTCCCTGGTGTTGTCCTCAACTAAATAAAGCTGAGCTTCAACCTTCCGGCTCTCATTATGTGGTTTAAAAAAAAAAAATGGTGGTTAGGGCCTACTAACGGCTTCTGCCCCTCCCTGGTGTTGCCCTCAAGTAAATAAAGCTGAGCTTCAACCTTCTGCTCCAAATTACCATTTTAAAAAATGCAATAGGCTTTTCCGGCCTACTAAAGGTGTCTGCCCCTCCCTGGTGTTGTCCTCAACTGAACAAAGCTGAGCTTCCACATTCTGGCTTTCGCCCTATACTATCAGATATTAAACTGCATTTGGCCTACTAGTGTGGTTAGGCCCTTGAAACAGTGTCTGCTGCTCTTGGGTTTGCTACTCCACTGAACAAAGCAATGCCGCCTGTTTAGTCCTGTTACCAATTTTGAACTGCATGTAGCCTACTTTATTCTTTGGCCCTATATCTGTTTCCTCCTCATCCTGCCCATTGCCCAGCCACTGCTAAATGAGTCTGCTGGTACATTGACCTAGACCACTACATTCCCCTTGTACTCTACACAGCCAGAATCTGTCCCTGCTGAAAGTAAGGTTCCCCTTCCCGCATGTTATACCACCTTACACAGGGACAAAGAGGAAGGTGCAGATGAAAGTGCAGGTTCCTTCATCAGGTGGGGGGGCATACTCGTTGGCGACGTCACTGGCACAGGGCCCCTCAGAGTACGCAAAAGTGTCGCTGCTGGTGGGAGGCGCCCCCGCCATGCAAACACACCGCCGTACTTTGAGGGGCCCTGTGCCAGTGGCAATGCGAACGAGTGGGCCCCCCCCCTGCTTGCTCAGGATCACAGCACTTGCAACTTTTAAATACTTACCTTTCCCTGCAACACCGCCGTGACGTAGTCCGCATTTCCTGGGCCCACGAAAAACTTGAGCCAGCCCTACTCCCCCCACAACTTTCACCCAATTCCCTATGCCCAACTATTATTATACAGTTAATTAAGATTGGCAAGCTTCAGAAACAAGAATGGATGTTTTTGGCATTAAAATGGGCACTGTAGGTGTTTTCCTGGCCTCCACTCACTGCCGACTATGCTTCCCCATTGACTTGCATTGGGTTTCGTGTTTCGGTCGATCCCCGACTTTTAGCGATAATCGGCCGACTGCACTCGACTCGACTCTGGACAAAATCGGGTTTCCCAAAACCCTACTCGATCTTAAAAAAATGAAAGTCGCTCAACCCTACTGACAATACAATTCTGCCGCCTCTTGACCCTGAGACAGGGCCAACAAGGTTTTCTCTGCTTGATCCACGGAATTCGGTTCATTATATAATAATCCTAAAGCCTGAAAAAAGGAATCTACATTAAGCAAGGCCGGATTCCCAGATTCCAGGGAAAATGCCCAATCCTGTGGATCGCCACGCAGCAGGGAGATGACAATTTTAACCTGCTGAATGGAATCACCGGAGGATCGCGGTCTCAGAGCAAAAAACAGTTTACAATTGTTTTTAAAACCCAAAAATTTGGACCTATCACCAAAAAACAAATCAGGAGTAGGAATCTTCGGCTCTAAAGTAGGAGTCTGAACAATATATTCAGAAATACCCTGTACCCTAGCAGCAAGCTGGTCTACACGAGAAGCTAATTCCTGAACATCCATGCTGGCACAAGACTCCTTAGCCACCCATAAATAAAGAGGGAAGAACAGACTGCAGAAAAAAAATGGCTCAACACCTTTCTTCCCTTCTTCTGAGATGCATTTAACTCATCATGGGCCAGTTGTACTGTTATGATCTGGTGACCTTGGAGCCACATGAAACTTTCTCTGGAGTCGGTGGAACCTGTACTGACCGCAAATCCTGAACTAACACCGCAACTAGAAGTAGCCGTGGGGTGTGCCTAACAAACCCTAGACACCTCGACACAGCCGGAGGACTAAATACCCCTATAGATGGAAATAGGAATGCTACCTTGCCTCAGAGCAGACCCCCAAAGGATAGGCAGCCCCCCACGAATAATGACTGTGAGTAGGAGAAGAATAGACACACGCAGGTAGAAAACAGGATTTAGCAAAAGAGGCCACTCTAGCTAAATAGGAAAGGATAGGACAGATTACTAGGCAGTCAGTATTAAAACCCTTCCAAAAATATCCACAGCAGATAATACAAAAAGTTCCACAATCTAACTAAAGACATGGAATGCATATCTGCCACTCCAGAGAATCCAACAAGACTGAGAAAATACTGACACAATCTAAGCTGGACAAGAAAACACAAGAATAGCACTGAATTGTGAAGCACACAGCATGTGTGCCACAGGAAAAAAAAACAGACACTTATCTTTGCTGATTTGGCGAAAGGCAGGAGGAACCAGGCAGAGGTCCTATACCTCCCAACAACAATTGACAACTGGCAAGGACTAATGAATCCTGCACGCCTAAATACCCCAGTCAGAACTGCAATCAGCAGATACACCTGACCAGGACTGCAACTCAGGGGAAACTGCATTACCACCTACAACCACCGGAGGGAGCCCAAAAGCAGAATTCACAACAACCCACATAGCAGGCGTTGAATAATACATTTTGCACACCACACTGTAAGCTTAGTTATGAATGAGATTCCTAGGACGTCAGCCAGGGGCGGACACAGACTGCAGAGGGCCCCTGTGCAAGAAACCTTCCTGCCCCCCCACCCCATACCGCAACAAAGTTATGTAAACATATAGTAGGTTGTAATATTTATTATCTGTTTAGAACACAACTATCAACTCTAAATAATAAATTTAAGTTCAATATTTAACAACTGAATATAACACAAAGCAGTCATGCAATTGATGTCATATCTGGCAAATCTGGATGTGCTTATTGTGGCCTATGACTTATCAAGCAGCACAGACTGTTATTACTTTATAAACTGGAGGAAATAATACTGTAGTGAGGAGGATTTTATTTTTTTCAAAACGTAAATGGGTTGTCCAGGACTGTTTTATTATTTAACTATGAACCTATGAACTGATAGGCAGGTAGTTGCTAACTACCCACCTGTTCTGTGCTGGCCTAGAGCGGTCAAGGACTGCTCCTGCCACAGATCCTGCTGCTTCATGTCAATAGAGCAGCTTTTCATGTTCTGGGCTGCTCTGTTTATGGGGCATGACTGCCGACCTCATGCTGTTCAATAGCCGGCTCCCTGTAGTTATGCAATGGGGAGATGGCTGTCAATCAGCAGAAAGATGGCAGTCACAGCCCTTCAACAGACTAGAAGAGAAGCTGCTGTTCTGTTGATGTGATGTCAGAGGAAGCAGCAGTAGTGGTCTGTGACTACCCTGAGCTGGCACAGGTCTGCACTGGGCAGGACAGGCAGTTAGTTAGTAACTACCTGCCTGTTAGAGCTTAGGCCTATAGTAAAAAAATATAATGGTTTTAGACAACCCATTTAATAATAATTAGTAAACAACTGTACCCTTTATTGCTAAATACTAAAAACCATTTTACTAAATTTACTAAATCAAATCAAGATAACTAGGCTTTAGTCAGCCATTCAAATGTTTGAATTTAGAAATGTTCACTGAAAAATGTATTTCAAACAGTAAAACTGTGTGGAGGTGTGAACAATTTACTTAAAACTCATGGCCACACAAGGCCCATTCATACAATAAAAGACACCAGAGACAGTAGGTGGAAGTAAAGGCCGTGTCATTTATTTTAGAGTAACTTTAAGAACCATAAAACACATATCAATTTCTTTAAATTAATAACTCATAAATAACCGTAAGTTTAACCACCATACCACCAATCCACCCAAAGGGCGATTTTCCAAAAGCCGGGGCTCAGAGAGACCTGGCCCCCCCACTACAACACAGCCATTGCTCCACCATTGTCTGCAGGTCTAAATTGAAAATGTCCAAACCTATGTCTGAAAGATGAACCAAGTCAGTACGGAATAAGCCGGGTAAAAAACCCTCAAGTTCAAAGTGTCTAAAAGAAAACCCATTAATCATTGGCAGAAATCTGCACAAACCTCTGTTGACTCGTTTCCGAATTTTCTCAAAAAAAGATAGCTCTTTCGTAGACCAAATTAACCTAGGAATGATCTCGGAGAATGCAAAACAAGTGAAAGGAAAAGATTGTTTAAAAGAAACAAAATCAGATCTTAATCGAGATAAAAGATCTAGGGTTTTGGATCTCCCGAGATCATTCCCACACAGATGGAAAATAACCAAATCGGGAAGAGGAAATTTAACGAAGCATCTATTAACTTCAGGAAATAAATTAAACCAGGATAAGCCTTTAACGCTGTGCCAAAAAATTAAAACTGAATCTTGGCTGAAAGAAAGGTTCTCAGAATAAAAGCGTTGGTTGGCTCTCTTCTGCGCCCAGAACACATAAGAGTGTCCTATGATCCATACAACTCTGGCACCTGAAATGAAATCAAAGTCAGTCATCATAAAGATCGTGCCTAACATACAGCTTAAATCTACCTGACTCCCATCTACCCAGTTGCATTATCTGAGAGTTTTTGCAGACCAGCTCTCGCAGCCTCTGTTGCCGCACCTATTCGGAAGGAATGAGAGGTAGATTTTAAATGATCTTTTTTTAAAAAACGCAAACACTTCTTCAAAACCGAGTTGAATTGGAAAATCGTCGTGGGAGAACCATCTGAATGGATAAACAAAGGACCAGGAAGAGAAGGTCTAACACGAAGCCAATTTGAGGTATTAAATAACGGGCAGGAGATTTCATCAGGTTTCGCCTCGATTCTTAGTCTAACACCTCTGCCCAACTGGTCAGTTTTAGAGCGCCTAACAAATAAAATTAAATGTGAGTCCAAAATTGACACATCTGAAACCATCAAACCCGAAGGGTTGCATTTTTTCTCTGAAACCAATTCCCCGATCCGCAAAGCACCAAAATATGCTAACGAAAAAGCAGAAGAAAATAAAGCGGTTTCAAAAGAATCTGTACAAACTTCACGGAGGGATAAACAAAGGTCTTTCAAAAAGGAAAGGGAAATCGGACGTCTATTATCTGGTTTAAAACTAGACCTTTTAAAACCTTTCAAAAATTGTTTAATAGGGAATAAACCCGTCAAAGGAGTTTTGCCGAGCAATTTCAGAAAAAACGAGATCCCAGCTAGGGATTTAGATACCGCCGAAAAAGAAAGACCTTTATTACATAAAAATTCGAGAAATTTCAAACCCGAAATAGGACTGGACATGCTGAAATTAAAATTGTTAAGATTGCAAAAGTTAATCCAATCTTGCCATGCGGCTGAGTAATCAGCCCATGTTCTGGCTGATAATGAATTAGCGATAAAGCGAGGAATCAATTCAGAATTATTTCCCAAATCTGACGAGGGCAAGCCGCGGAATCCAGATCTGCAGAGGGAACCTGTTGGCGAAAGATTTGCCATTGTTGACAGCAAATAGAATCGGTGATTACAGATAATTTACTTGTTCCACTTTTAGCTTTTAGCCAAATATTCAGCTTTAAACAAAGGAGTACCAACTGTCTCAGGATTCTCAAAGCCCAGCGATTCTTGGATGAAAGAGTGTTAATTCCAAGAATAACACCGGGATCGTTAGACAAAAATAAAATCCTATTATCCTTTAGTAAGTGCCCCCACAGAGACAGGCCAATGAAGATAGAAAAGAGTTCCAGAACCATAGCATTCTCTACTATCCTGTTCCGGACCCAAGAATCTGGCCATTTGTGGAAAAACCAGTGAGGAGAAAAAAGGATACCACAACCTAACTCCCTTTTACAGGAAAAAGCAAAATTGAAATTGTCAGCAAGGGTGAAAGCCGATTGCCAACAGCTTTTACCGTTGTAGGTGGTCAAAAATGTACGCCAAATCACCAAATCCTCCCTCAATTCAGATGATATTCTGATATGAGATTCCGGAGAAGAGACTCCAATCGTCGAGTCATAAAGACGCCTGGAAAAACTCCTACCCATCGGGATAACGCGTAAGGCGAAGTTCAACAGACCCAAAAGAGACTGCATTTCCTTTAGAGTAACCTTCTTACGCTGCAAGAATTTGTCGAGGGTGGAGCATAATTTAGAAATTTTTTCATCCGGAAGTCTACATTCCATATGCATTGAATCCAAGGTAATACCTAAGAATTCAATCACATTGGTGGGTTGGCATGTTTTATCATGCGCTAAAGAAACACCGAATAAGTCACACATTGCTGAAAAGCTGTTCAGTGCTGATAGGCAAGCATCCGAAAAAGGGGGGCCGACAAAAAGGAAATCATCCAAGTAATGTAGGATTCCAGCATCCTGAATGCTTGTTCCCAATACCCAGTGAAGAAAACACGAAAAACTCTCAAAATAAAAACAGGATAACGCAAAACCCATGGGCAAACACTTATCAAAGAAAAATTGATTATCAAAATGAAAACCCAGAGAATTGAAGCCAGAAGGTTTAATAGGAAGTAATCTAAAAGCAGATTTTATGTCCGCTTTAGACATCAAACAGAATCTGCCAAATTTCCGAAGAAGATCAATGGCAGAATCGAATGATGAATAAGAAACGGAACATTTAGACTTGTCCACCTCATCATTCAAGGAGGAGCCAAAAGGGAAGGAGAGATGGTGAATTAAACGATAACTTCCAGTTTCTTTTTTGGGAACAATCCCAAGGGGGGACACCCGAAAATTCGAAAACGGGGGACGGGAAAATGGGCCAGCAACCCTGCCTAAATCCAGTTCTTCAAAAATCTTCTTCCTTGCCACCTCAGGATGGTGGTTCAGAGTAGGTAAATTCCTAACCACTTTACATCCGGAACCTTTAAACTGGGGAACATCAAATCCAAAACAGAAGCCATTAAACAAAAGCCTACTAGTCTCCTGATTTGGGTAGATGCTTAGCCACCACAGCATTTCTACCAGCTTCACAGGCGTCTGCGCCTTTAGGAATGGATTCTTTCGAAGCTGAGTAGGATGACTGTTTTCTGAAACATTTGAACAAGGGGTGAGGATTAGCGCAGAAGGAGCACTCGTGCCGAAACCTGCACGAATTACCCCATTTGCAAGAAGTTTCATTGAATGCGAAACATACACCTTTTTTTTGAAAGCTGGGAACCGTTTGTTTGGCAGCAAAGTGCCTCTGAGGGAGCATCAAATTAATCCACAGCCCGACATCTTTTACCCCCCAATTAATATCCGGGTGGACAGCCAATTTTTGTCTGAAAGCCTCGTCGTAATGGAGCCAGGCGACACCTCCAAAATTACGATAGGCCTCTAAAATAATATCCAAATGCTGGAATAATTTGGAACAAAGATTGGGAAACTTCCCTCCTAGTACAGCTGAATAGATCGAGAATGCCTGTAACCAATTGTTAAAGGACTTAACTGAACCCCGCTTGGAATCATCACTATCCTGTTTAATATCCTTCTCAGGTCTATTCAGCTGATCCCTACGAGGAAGCAAAGAAAATAGGTCCACATAGCTATTGTTCCAAATGAGATCTTTGACAGATGAGCTCAGGTGAAAACCAAGTGGTGAGAGCTCACAAGTCAAAGCCTCCTTGAAAGTGTTCTGAGGTAACAGGTTACAGACAGGAATAGGGGATGAAGGAGGGATAGAGGGTATGCTAAAAACATCCCCTAAGGACTCTGACAAAACACCCCTTATCATTTCTTTCAGTTGGTCAGGATAAACAGACAAGGGTACATTAATTGTCTCACCCCTATTAGAAGCACTTCCTCTGGATAGCTGGTCAGGATGGCAGCCGTCACTCGAGCTTTGTAAGGAAAGCGAGGGCGGCTGAAGGTTTCTTGAGGGAGGAGATGACCGAGGGCCGACCTGGACATCAGGCTGTAATCTGCTGGACGACCCCGGAGTCTGCTGGCTGGAATCCTGAGATAAGAACTCCGCCTGTGTAAAAGACGCCGCTGCAGCGCTTTTACGGCTGCCAGCGGCGAGGAGGAAGGCGGCGCTCAGCGATGAGGTAACAGGCGCTTCCTGATGCTGGGCGGAAGGCTCCCGAGAGGCACTGCAGGAAACACTTGATGGACGTCGTCGCTTCTTACTTACATCCGGTCTTCGGTCGGCGGGGCTTGTCGGCGGAAGTGACGGGGACTGCGATCTCCGAGGAGTCTTTCTCCGGGAACGACCTGAAGTGCGGGCTGAAGCCGCCGCTGGTAACTCCTGCACCGGGGGGTGAAATTCGGCGTTCGGGTCATGAGAGGAAGGACCGGGAACTTCAGTCGCAGGTAAAGGCTCAGAAGCCAGGCAACTTCTTAACCAGCTTTCACCGTCTTCTTTACCGGCTCTCAGCAACAGTTGTTGCATAAGGTCCTCCATACTTCTATCTTCGGTTTCTTCAGAATAACCGTTGACTGAAGAGAATTCAAACTGCGGGGCTTTTTATATCAGCAGAAAAAGCCCGCCAAGACCACATTAACCAATCAAATTCTTTAAATTTAACCGCCAAAAGTAAGGCAAAAACCAGATGAAAACCAGATAAAACCTGCTCTTGGCTAACAGCCAAAGCATTACCTCGACCACAGATTTAGCTAATATATTTCATTCAGGGCCTGTGAGGCCATGAGACCCCCCCTATAATGTGGAATTATGGACGGGGGAGGGCTAACATTCTCCTGGCCTTCTTTTCAGCAAATTCATCAATAATTTTATTTAAGTTAATCTTTCTAGCACGGTCATTTTCAATTGACAGCATAGAAATAATTTTGGGTAATGTAGCTGTCTGTGCTAACTCTTCTTTTCTTAGTCTGCGCTTTTGAGCTCCGCTTTTAGGTTTTTGGCCAGATGCCATTCTAAAAAAAATGAACATAAATGTATGTTCAGTTATTCACTATGTGTTCAGTTAACATTACAGACTATTTAACAGATATATTATTGTATTATAAACAATAAAAAGGGGCATAAACACCACAACATATCAACAGGTATGTCAGATGCATGTAGGTGCTTAAAAGGGTTGTCCTCTACTAGACAACCCCTTCTTAAACTACCGTATATACTCGAGTATAAGCCGACCCGAGTATAAGCTGACCCCCCCTAATTTTGCAACAAAAAACTGGGAAAACTTATTGACTCGAGTATAAGCCTAGGGTGGAAAATACAGCAGCTACCGGTAAATGTCAAAAATAAAAATAGATACCAATAAAAGTAAAATTAATTGAGACATCAGAAGGTTAAGTGTTTTTGAATATCCATATTGAATCAGGAGCCCCATATAATGCTCCATACTGTTCATTATGGCCCCATAAATGCTCCATATAAAGCTGTGCCACATATAATGCTCCATACAATTCATTATTGCCCCATAGTTGCTCCATATAAAGCTGTGCCACATATAATGCTCTATACAATTCATTATTGCCCCATAGTTGCTCCATATTAAGCTGTGCCACATATAATGCTCCATACAATTCATTATTGAATATTGCCCCATAGATGCTCCATATAAAGCTGTGCCACCACATATAATGCTCCATACAATTCATTATGGCCCCATAGATGCTCCATTTAACGCTGTGCCACATATAAATGCTGCTGCTGCAATAAAAAAAATGATGCAGCGCCCCAGAGTCCTGGTCGTTGCAGTACTGATGCTCCGCCGCTAAGGGGGGCAATGGTACGTCTGATGGCACTGAAGGAGTTCACCTGACCATGTATCACAGACACCAATACACTTCACAGTCTGGCCTCCAGGGGGAGCTAAGGGTACTATGTATTAGGCCACTCCTCACATCTGGTAAAACTGGGGGATAGATAGGAAGTTAGAGAGAAGCTGACTGGGTTGGAACCAGGCAACATCCTGTGGCAGAGGGTGTTGCAGGGGAAGATTCAGTGGGTCCCTGTCAGGGGTGGGATCCTGACAGAGGCCTAGCGAACAGAAAGAACGCTACGGGACCGCGCCTGCACTTCATTGCGGCGGTACCCCAAGAAAGGACAAGAAACGAGGTTTATTGTGAAGAGTGAGAAACGAGATCAACGCAACAAGGAGAAAACACCAGTAGGAGTCGTGCTGTAGGACGAGGCAACATCCTACTGAGGCGCGTAGCCGGTGGCCGGAACGCCGAGGAAGTATTGAGCTCCAGGCCTTACTTCAAACCTACGGCAGGACAGTCAGTTATAGGCGAGCTGTCTCACCCAAAATCACCTAAGCAGACATAGGGGGCAACAGTTGGAGAGGGGCGACTCTAGGGTCCCGGAAGACCTCCAGGCCTACCCGTCATACGGGTGCGTCCTAGCCATATCATCTGGGGGGATGGAGAAGAACATCAGAATCCGTTGTGAGGGAACTTCAGAGACAGACACAACAGTTGTGAGGACTATCCCGTGGTGCTAAGCAGGGAAGGACTACAACACACAAGCGCTAGAAGGTAGGCACAGATTTCCACCTGCAAAGGGAACTCTGGAGGTGCCATCGGACCGGCCGGTCTCAGCCAGCCCTGTTTACCGTACTTCTGATTGAGGATCCTGAAGCCTTCAATAAAAAGGTAAAGAGACTGCAACCTGGTGTCCTCGTTATTCATCGCGATCTGCACCACACCATCATCACTCTCCACTTTCACTGGACGCCCCTCAGCAGGGTCACAGACCGGTCTAGCCACCGTGACAATCTCAGAACCGAGACAGAGAGGCCCGGTACCGGGTACCCTTCGGCCCTGCGGCAGTGGGGGCGCTCCAATGACATACTCACCTCTCGTCTCTGCCCGCTGGTCCTCACCGTCCCGGTCTCTCCGCACTGACTGTTCAGGCAGAGGGCGGCGCGCACACTATACGTCATCGAGCCCTCTGACCTGCACAGTCACAGCAGAGGACGCGGAAGACTGAGCGGTGCCCGGCGGGTGGATCGTGGACAAGTAAATATGATACTCACCTGCTCCCGGCATCCCTGGCTCCTTCTCCCGGACTGTGGGCAGATGGTCTCTGCAGACTCTGGGCACGGCAGCTTCTTCACCATCGGTCACTGGGTACTGCTCATTACAGGATCCACACAGTGTATCACAACAATGCCGTGTATGTCCGTCGCCGTCGGGGGCCCCCTCCCGCTCTGGGCCCCGGTGCGGTTGCACCGGTTGAACCGGCGGTATGTCCACCCCTGACATCAGCCTTTCCTGAGATGCTAAAAACCACCGGTCTACCACCAAATCATTTCATGGAGATCACATTTCATCCCTTTTATTGTGTTTTGCCTGAATGACTGCTGAATCTTTTGACCATGTTTGCGGCTTTGAGGCATTAAGTTGCTGTCCCATGAATAGATGCCTGAACTAGCAGGTGTTATTATAGTGCAGCCATTGAGTTACTAAAAGTAAGCGAATATTTGCAAGATTACAGCTAGGGATTTACATCAATCCAGCATTGTCCGCAGGCTACTTATAAATCATTGCATTTGCAGCCTTGTAACATCAAGACCGATGTCCCATGTTGAGTGATATTGCATCCTACCGGGAATCCTGGCCTTACTGCTGTATGGGGCCCAGTGAACAGCAGTACACAGAGGGGCCCACAGGTCCGGGGCCCCGCTTATGTGCTACTGTTCATCGGGCCCCATCGTGCAGCAAAGTGGTGCGCGCTACGGTGCACACGTCGGCGCTGGGGCCCGGGAGCTTTCCCAGAGCTGTGCACGGCCATCTTACCTTGACGGCTGTGCAGCTCCTCCTCCATCCATCTTCGGTTGAGCCTAGACTGTATGGACTCCTTCCATGTCCTGACTGCAGCCCATACAGTCTAGCAGGCTCACTAGTGAAGATGGCAGCTTCTCTTCCTGCCTTTGCTAAGTCAGAACACGCCCCCCCAGTATGACACACGCTCCCGAAAATGACATCCTACCTGGAGGGAGCCCATACAATCTAGCATTTACCCTGGAGGCAGAGCCGCGCTGCTGTGGAGCAACCGTGAGGTAAGTATACAAAACTTTTTTGTTTTCTGTACAAAATGAATTAAATGGGTGAGCAGGGAGGAGAAATTGCACATGACAGGGGAAGGAGTAAGGGGGACTGCACATGATGATGTGGGGAGGGGGTTTAAAAAGGGACTGCACATGATGATGTGGGGGGATAAAGGGGTACTGCACATGTTGATGTTGGGGAATAAAGGGGATAGCACATGATGTGGGGAGGTGGGATAAAGGGGTACTGCACATGATGTGGGGGGATAAAGGGGTACTGCACATGATGATGTGGGGAGGGGGTTTAAAAAGGGACTGCACATGATGATGTGGGGGGATAAAGGGGTACTGCACATGTTGATGTTGGGGAATAAAGGGGATAGCACATGATGTGGGGAGGTGGGTTAAAGGGGACTGCACATGATGTGGGGGGATAAAGGGGTACTGCACATGATGATGTGGGGAGGGGGTTAAATTGGACTGCACATACATGATGTGGGGAGGGGGCTTAAAAGGGGAATGCGCATTATGTGGGGAAGGGGTTAAAGGGGGACTGCACATGATGATGTGGGGGATAAAGGGGGACTGCAAATGATGATGTGGGGAGGGGGGTTAAAGGGGGACTGCACATGATGTTGGGAGGGGGTTAAAGGGGGACTCCACATGATGTGAGGGGGTAAAGGAGGACTGCACATGATGATGTGGAGGGTAAAGGGGTACTGCACATGATGTGGGGAGCGGGTCAAAGAGGGACTGCACATGAAGTGGGAGGTTAAAAGGAACTGCAAAGGATGACATGGGGTAAAAAAGGGGACTGCACATGATGATGTGGGGGGATAAAGGGGGACTGCAGATGATGTGGGGGAGGTGATTTAAGGGGGACTGCACATGATGATGTGTGGGGATAAAGGGGGACTGCACATGATGTGGGGGGATAAAGGGGTACTGCACATGTTGATGTTGGGGAATAAAGGGGATAGCACATGATGTGGGGAGGTGGGTTAAAGGGGACTGCACATGATGTGGGGGGATAAAGGGGTACTGCACATGATGATGTGGGGAGGAAGGTTAAATTGAACTGCACATGATGTGGAGAGAGGGGCAAAAAGGGGGACTGCACATGATGATGTGGGGAGGGGGGTTAAATTGGGACTGCACATGATGATGTGGGGGGATAAAGGGGGATTGCACAAGATGATGTGGGGGGGTTAAAAGAGGACTGCACATGATGATGTGGGAAGGGGGTTAAAGGGGGACTGCACATGATTTGGGAGGGGGTTAAAGGACTGCACATGAAGTGGGGAGTTAAAAGGAACTGCAAAGGATGACATGGGGGTAAAGGGGACTGCACATGATGAAGTGAGTGAGGGGACGGGAGACTGCAAATGATGAATTGAGAGTGAGGGAAGAGGGACAGCAATTGATTTGAAGGTGAGGTGGGGAGAGCAAATGATGACTGGGAGAGAGCAAATAGTGATGAATTTTGAGGGTGGGGGAGTAAATGATGTATTGAATGTGGAGGTAGAGCTGTTGATTATGAATAAAGTGTGGGAGAGAGAAGACATAACAATGAATTGGGGCGGAAGGGGCATGTAAATATAATGAGTCAGGGGAGAGGGAGGTACATAGTGGGGGGCGCTGAGTATGCAGTGACTGGTATTGAATTGGGGGAAAGAGTACAGGTGCTAATTAATTTATATATTAGGTGGGGAAAGTGGCTATGTATAGCTAGAAGGGGCTCAGTGGTGGATTATAATTTATATTTGTAATGATGGGTTGCATAATAACCAATTATATATTGATTGTGGGTGCACCTCTGTATTCAGATGTGCAGTGTAGAAGAAAGGGAAAAAGAGGGGAATGTGCTCTGGAAGCGGTGCTCTAGATAACTGTGTTATTTTGTGCAGAGATGAGTCCTGGCTGGAAGAAGCGATGGCAGTCTGCGCTGCATGAAAAAGAAAAGCAAAGATGAAGGACTTCAGCTAGAGACGTCACTTGTGAGTCAGTGTGTTAACTGTACACTGACACTATACACTGTATACTCTGTACAGAGCTCATGTGTATAATGTCACCAGTGATCACTATATTATCTGTACACAGACACTGTATACAGAGGTTAATGGTGATCACTGTATTTCCTGTACACTATATACAGAGCTCCTGTGTATAATGTCACCAGTGATCACTGTATTACATGTACACTGACACTGTATACTATGTACAGAGCTTTTGTGTATAATGTTACTGGTGATCACTGCATTATCTGTACACTGACAGTAAATACAGAGTCCCTGTGTATAATGCCACTTGGTATTGTGTTTTTGTTTTTTTTTAGTAATGATCAGTATGTTAGTGTTCAGTCACTATGTGATGGTAATATGTGGTCTGGCCATGGTGTGGTGGTATTTGTTCCTTCTATGTGATATTATTTGGTCACTATGTGGTGGTAATATGTGGTCTGGTCATGGTGTGACGGCATTTGTCCCTTGTATGTTGTATTAATGGTCATTTAAAAAAAATGTATGTGACTCATTCCCTTAAAGAAAAATACATAGAAATATATTTATATTTAATAGGTTAGAGTAGAGTAGGGTCCAGCCAAAGGAGTCTACCATGTCATGGTGGTGGCTTAAAAATTCTTTTGGCCAGAACAAAAGCTGCTGGCTATGTATGTGATCTGGTGTTTGATGGGAACTGTTAATTTCTGATTGATGAGGACGTGGTGAAGTTGAGTTTTTCCAAGAGTGGGCGATGGGATGGTGGAGGCGGAGCTGAGGTGGAGCCTGGGCGGAGTCTCAAGGTGGCCTGAAAATTTTGCCAGTATGAGGCCCCAAAATTCCTAGTGGCAGCCCTGTCTGTAGGGATCAGGCAGACCTAGCTAAGAATCAAAAGCTGAAAATGAATATAAATGTTTATATGGTGCCTTTGATATCAAACTTGGAAGCATAAAGGAAACGTGTGAATGTGGTTTTCTTAAAAAAATAAATAAATAACACAAATTGTAGTATAATTTTTCTCAGTATCTGAAATTATCACTAATTTTACCCTACATCCGTACTTAAATTATTACTAACTAGTTGTAAGATCATAATGCCTAAAGGTGTTAGGGTACCGTCTCACTATACGATTTACCAACGATCACGACCTGCGATACGACCTGGCTGTGATCGTTGGTAAGTCGTTGTGTGGTTGCTGGGGAGCTGTCACACAGACCGCTCTCCAGCGACCAACGATGCCGAGGTTCGCTGGTAACCAGGGTAAACATCGGGTTACTAAGCGCAGGGCCGCGCTTAGTAACCCGATGTTTACCGTGGTTACCAGCGTAAAAGTAAAAAAAAACAAACAGTACATACTGACCATCTGATGTCCGTCAGGTCCCTTGCCGTCTGCTTCCTGCTCTGACTGAGTGCAGCCGTACAGTGAGAGCAGAGCGCAGCAGTGATGTCACCGCTGTGATCTGCTCTCACTTTCCGGCCGGCAGTCAGTCAGAGCAGGAAGCAGACGGCAAGGGACCTGACGGACATCAGATGGTGAGTATGTACTGTTTGTTTTTTTTGGTAACCAGGGTAAACATCGGGTTACTAAGCGCGGCCCTGCGCTTAGTAACCCGATGTTTACCCTGGTTACCAGCGAACGCATCGCTGGATCGCTGTCACACACAACGATCCAGCGATGACAGCGGGAGATCCAGCGACGAAAGAAAGTTTCAAACGATGTGCTGCGACGTACGATTCTCAGCAGGGTGTCTGATCGCAGTAGCGTGTCAGACACTGCGAGATCGTAACGATATCGCTAGAACATCACGAATCGTGCCGTCGTAGCGATAAAAATGCCACTGTGTGACGGTACCCTTACTCCAGAAAGAAAGTAAACTAACACAAACAAACTTAAATAAATGTGCAGGAACAGCTGCTGTAGTTGCAATGCGAAAGCAAGAAAGAAAAGAGGCAACAAAATGCTGCCAGCGCAAATATGTAAACGGCCATATTTATTACACAGCTCCTAGAAATGTGAGGTTCTTAGCGCACATTTTGATCAAATTGTGCGAGCCCATCTGCCAACGACAAGGCGACCTCTTCAGATGGGACCTACACTAACACTACACTAACCGGTATAAATAAAGCTCCTATGTCTAAAGTTGTTGATCCAGGAGAAGGCAAAAAACCCTGGACACACTCAGCCAATTTGTGACTCAGGGAAAAAATTCCTTCTTGACCCCGGGAAAAGGCGATCAGTCCTAGAACCCTGGATCAAACCCTACTACTAATACTATCGTTATTATTATCCTCCCACATTATCTATTGTTATTTATTTATTATTATTATTGTTTCTATTCTAAGTAATGTTTATTCTAATATTAAAACTAAAATCATTACTATATGCTTATTATTAAAATACTAATTTAATAACTGCTTTTTGTCCTTTTTCTTCCTTATTATAAATATTCTACCATTGCAGCTTTAATCATTATTTTGTTATAACTATAAAAAGACTATTGTACCTTTTCTACTATAAATATTACTACTATACTATGTATATGCTTTTGATCCAGAAGAAGGCAAAAACCCTTAGACACTTTCAGGCCAATCTGTGTCTGAAGGGAAAAATTCCTTCTTGACCCCGGGAAAAGGCGATCAGTCCTAGAACCCTGGATCAAGCCGCCTAATTCTATTAAAATGTGTATAGCTGGCTACCTTGTTATGACAACTACTTCTCTATATCTTATTTATACTACTGTAACTAATTGTTTATATTGTTATTAATTATTATGAATGCTATGCCGCTACCAATAATAAGGTCCCTATGTTACTTACTGCTAGATCAAACCTGCTGTTATAACTACTATTATTACTTTTACATTTTTATTCCTACTATTTTTTACTATTTTTACTACTTTTTGTTACTACTGTGAATAGCTAATATTAAAGTTTTGCCTACTACTATTAATATACTGCTGCTCTAATATTTTACCGCTCTTATTACTATTCTTTTTTTATACTTACCTCCCAGTATTTGCCGTATATGATGTTATCGGCTGAGAGGTCCTAGCAGGATTGTCCAGATGATGTTCTTCTTTCCTCTCAAATACTGGTTAACATATTGGAGGATGTGGCACTGCGTGGTCCTGCTGCTTCTTCTGGCCTCTGTCCTGCTGCTTCTTCTGGCCTCTGTCCTGCTGCTTCTTCTTGTCTCTGTTGTGGTCTTTCTTCCGGCGCCGATCTTAATTGTGATTTTTACCTTTTTTTTCTTCCTTTCTTCGTTTGGGGTTCTCTGCTCTTCATCCAGGTCCATACACAGTATTTTAGCCCGCATTGCCCTTGCTTCTTGTTCTGTGATCTGGGTCTTCATGGATGGTGCAGGCTGTTCTTCATATTCATGCTTTGCTGTAAATTTCTTCTGGGCTTCTGGACTGGTCGGCATGAGGCGCTAAGAAGACAGCAGATTAAGTTACTCATGTACAGTAATAAGACATTCCTATACACCCTTGTAAAACTAAAGACAGCGGTATAGTCATCTTCTCACTAACCTCCATCTTGTAGAGGGGTGACGGCAGAAACTTCATACAGAAGGCCAATCTTCTGAATGCCTCCTCTGGTGTGATATCAACTGAAGAGAAAAGAACCAAATATTAGGATCACCCATACCCATACAGAGAGGATGTGACAGAGCGGCACTACTGATCGCCATATTGCTAACCATCCCACTAAATTCTAGGAACAGAATTGTCAGTAAGAAGATAGAAAAATGTGTTTTGTACATGGAAGATGCAATCATTCTGTAGCCTTCATGGCCAGTGATAGGATTCCCCTGTCTACCTATGAAGCTCACGTTCTACTCAGACCGGCGATGTCAACCTCTGTTGGGAATCAGTTTAGCTTTCTGGTATTTTTTACAGCAAATATCTGCAGTTCTATAGTTACCCCCCAAATTACTGGAAACCTGACACCTCCCAAAAATAAAGAAAGGTGAAGCCGTTGGGAGCCGTCTGACCACAGGACAGAGAATGTTCGCCTAACAGTGTGAGGAATCTCACCTGATCCAGCGCAGGATGAAGGTCCGGTCCACATGGTCTCGCTGTGGTCTTCACTCGTGTCGAAATCTATCAAAATCCTGTAAAATAGCAGAACAGTCAGAATAGGTTTTGGCCATTTGGGCAGATGCCATTGACTAGGGTGTGCTGTTTCTGGAAACTTTGGGAAACACCGTCTGTGTGTTTAGGAGGCATTGCCGGGGCAAAGGAAACATTGGGCAATGTGCAGGATATGACTGTTATACATCCAATATCTGCCCATCCCCATTATTCTGTGCTGTATATGGAGCACTTTATTAAATGGAGGAATATTCGGAATAAACGACTTCGGTCCGTTCTCCGCTCTGCAGGCGCCGTTCTCTATGGAGGACGGAGCTGATGTTAAATATTGGACCCATCCAATAAGATGTGAGAAGTGGAGACAGCGGAGTATCAGCCGCTGGCTCCTCATCATGTACATGTCTGTATGTGAAGTGTTGGGGTAAATATGAACAATTAGTAACAGAACATCTCGGGTTATTCTGTATGAATATGTGATGAGATAAATCAGCCATCACTTATATTATATTACAGGTTTATACCTGAAATGTCGCAGTGGCTGCAGGTGTCCGTCTTCACTCTCCGCTGAGATAGAACAGACTGAAAATAACTGACGTTTGTGCTTTTTCAAATTTAAATCTAACAATCCTACTGGTTGTTTATTGCCATGTGACAGAAGTCACTGATAATTTAAAGGGACATGACGGTATTATTGCACTATAGTGAATTTTACTATATGTAACTCCCCTTTGACACCATTTAAGCACATGGAGATGTGTTGTAATTCCCTGCACAGATAATAGGCGCAATAATATGCAGGTAAATGATATGAAGGACCAGTGTCCCATTTGTTCTAAGGATTGGTGCGGGTCCCAGGAATTGGGTCCTAGCAATATGTCATCGTTTACCAAAAACCCTGTAATTGCTTCTACTTCACTGTATTTTGTGAGGTCATTATACCTTATTATCTAGTTGGATTGCTCAAGGGAGTTTTTATTGTGTAATTTACAATAAGAATAGAAGTGTTGTCACCTAGGAGAGGCATGTTCAATAAATATTAGGCTAAGGCAGAGCTACCATCAGGGCATTACTGCCTTGACTGGAGAATGGGGCCCGATGAGCAGAAGGGGCCCACAATGGGTCCCGTCTCTTCTGTTCATCGGGCCTCAGCGGCGCGCTTCTGCCAGTGCAGTAACTGAACCTGAGACCGAGATGCAGGTTCAGTTACACTCTATAGCCGTGCGGGCCTGCACAACAATAGTGAAAAGCCACTAGCCAATAGGAAGAGAGTGGGAAGAGAGAGGCTAAGTGCCAGAATAGGCGCATACAGATGTGCCTTTTCTGGGGTGGCTGGGGGCAGTGTTGTGAACTCTGTTTTTGGGCTCCCTCTAGTGGTCACAAGCGGTACTGTGTAGTGTTGTCTTTCTGCAGGTTGGCAGCATCAGCTGGTTTGTTATCCTTGGTTGGTTTCCTATTTAGTTCACCTGGATACTCAGTTCCTTGCCTGCTCTCAATGTATTCAGTGCTCTTCAGATTCCTTGTGAATACCTTGCTCCCAGTCTCTCCAAGACAAGCTAAGTTTTTGTTTGATCATTTTTTGATTATCAGCATTTATTATGTTTTTAGTCCAGCTCGCTAAAATGTGATTTCCTCGCTTGCTGGTTGCTCTAGGGGACTGAGTTTCTCCCCCCCACACCGTTAGTTGGTGCGGGGGTTCTTGAAATCTCAGTGTGGATATTTTGTAAGGGTTTTTTACTGACCACACAGACCCCTTTACTATTTTCTGCTATCTAGTATTAGTGGGCCTCATTTGCTAAATCTGTTTTCACCCCTGTGTATGTGCCTTCCTCTTACCTCACCGTTATTATATGTTGGGGGCTTCTATTTCTTTGGGGATTATTTCTCTGGAGGCAAGAGAGGTCTTTCTTTCTCTCTAGGGGTAGTTAGTTCCTCAGGCTGGCTCGAGACGTCTAGGATTTTTAGGCACGTTCACCGGCTACTTCTAGTGTGTTTGGATAGGTTCAGATTTGCGGTCAGTCCAGTTTGCCACCTCCCTAGAGCTTGTCCTATGTATGTTACTTAGCTGGAGTAATTTGTGATCCTCAACCACTAAGGATCATAACAGTAGAGCAGGCCCTAAAGTGATTAATGCATCGCAGAAGTGGGATAAAAAGAAGACCTGAGTAAATTTTTTTTTTCCTCCCGCTTTTCCTTTGCTGCAGTCTGTTTAGCTTCTTTCATCCCCCTGAACTCTGGGTGGTTTTGAGCTCAGCTGCAGACATGAATTTTCAGACTCTGACTTCTAGTGTGGATCATCTGACTGCACGGGTGCAAAGTATTCAGGATTTTGTTATTCATAGCTCTATGTCAGAACCAAAGATACCCATTCCTGAATTGTTTTCTGGTGATAGATCTAGGTTTCTAAACTTTAAGAATAATTGTAAGTTATTTCTATCTCTGAGACCTCGTTCCTCTGGTGATTCCGCTCAGCAAGTTAAAATTGTTATCTCCTTGTTGCGTGGCGACCCTCAAGATTGGGCTTTCTCTCTGGCGCCAGGAGATCCTGCATTGCTTAATGTAGATGCATTTTTTCTGGCTCTTGGACTGCTTTATGAGGAGCCTAATCTTGAGAATCAGGCAGAAAAAGCGTTGCTGGCTATCTCTCAAGGTCAGGATGAAGCAGAGGTGTATTGTCAAAAAGTTCGGAAATGGTCGGTGCTTACTCAATGGAATGAGTGTGCCTTGGCTGCAAATTTCAGAGAAGTTCTTTCTGAGGCCGCTAAGAATGTTATGGTGGGGTTCCCCACCCCTACAAGTCTGAGTGATTCTATGGCTTTAGCCATTCAGGTTGATCGGCGTTAGCGGGAGCGCAAATCTGCTCATCCTTTGGCGGTATTTTCTGAACAGAGACCTGAGTCTATGCAATGTGACCGAACTCTGACCAGAATTGAGCGACAAAGTCATAGATGTCAAAATGGGTTGTGCTTTTACTGTGGTGATTCTACTCATGTTATCTCAGCATGCTCTAAACGCTTAAAAAAAATCGCTAAACCTGTCACCATTGGTACTATGCAGCCTAAGTTTATTTTGTCTGTTACTTTGATTTGTTCTTTGTCATCCTACCCGGTTATGGCTTTTGTGGATTCGGGTGCTGCCCTGAATCTGATGGATTTGTCGTTTGCCAGGCGCTGTGGTTTTGTCCTGGAGCCTTTGGAATTTCCTATTCCTCTGAGGGGAATTGATGCTACGCCATTGGCTGAGAATAAGCCTCAGTATTGGATGCAAATGACCATGTGCATGACTCCCGTACATCAGGAGGTGATTCGCTTTCTTGTTCTGCATAATTTGCATGATGTTGTCGTTTTGGGTCTGCCATGGCTGCAGGCTCATAATCCAGTTTTAGATTGGAAAGCTATGTCTGTGTGAAGTTGGGGTTGTCAGGGAATTCATGGCGATGTTCCGTTGGTGTCTATTGCTTCTTCCACTCCTTCTGAGGTCCCTGAGTTTTTGTCTGACTACCAGGATGTATTTGATGAACCCAGGTCCAGTGCCCTGCCCCCTTATAGGGATTGTGACTGTGCTATAAATTTAATTCCTGGTAGTAAATTCCCTAAGGGACGACTTTTTAATCTGTCTATACCAGAGCATGCCGCGATGCGGAGTTATATAAAGGAGTCTTTGGAGAAGGGACATATTCGCCCATCCTCTTCCCCTCTTGG
Source organism: Ranitomeya variabilis (assembly GCF_051348905.1). NCBI lineage: Eukaryota > Metazoa > Chordata > Amphibia > Anura > Dendrobatidae > Ranitomeya > Ranitomeya variabilis. The sequence goes on along the minus strand of NW_027507950.1, from coordinate 98,189 downwards.
TGCAGGATTTTTTTTTGTGGCCAAGAAGGACGGTTCGTTGAGACCTTGTATAGATTATCGTCTTCTGAATAAAATCACAGTCAAATTTCAGTATCCTTTACCACTATTGTCTGATTTGTTTGCTCGGATTAAGGGTGCCAGTTGGTTCACCAAGATAGATCTCCGTGGTGCATATAACCTTGTCGCATTAAGCCGGGAGATGAATGGAAAACAGCATTTAATACGCCTGAAGGCCATTTTGAGTACTTGGTGATGCCTTTTGGACTCTCTAATGCTCCTTCTGTGTTTCAGTCTTTCATGCATGACATCTTCCGAGAATATCTGGATAAATTTATGATTGTTTATCTGGATGACATTTTGGTCTTTTCTGATGATTGGGAGTCCCATGTGAAGCAGGTCAGGATGGTGTTTCAGGTCCTGCGTGCTAATGCTTTATTTGTGAAGGGCTCAAAATGCCTCTTCGGAGTACAGAAGGTCTCCTTTTTGGGTTTTATTTTTTCTCCTTCTACTGTGGAGATGGACCCAGTCAAGGTCCAGGCTATTCATGACTGGACTCAGCCCACGTCTGTTAAGAGTCTTCAGAAGTTCTTGGGTTTTGCTAATTTTTACCGTCGTTTCATCGCTAATTTTTCTAGCGTGGTTAAACCTTTGACGGATTTGACCAAGAAGGGTTCTGATGTGACTAATTGGTCTCCTGCGGCCGTGGAGGCCTTTCGGGAGCTGAAGCACCGGTTTTCTTCAGCTCCAGTCTTATGTCAGCCAGATGTCTCTCTCCCCTTCCAGGTCGAGGTTGATGCTTCTGAGATTGGAGCAGGGGCTGTTTTGTCGCAGAGAAGCTCTGATGGCTCTGTGATGAAACCATGTGCTTTCTTTTCAAGAAAGTTTTCGCCTGCCGAGCGGAATTATGATGTTGGTAATCGGGAGTTGTTGGCTATGAAGTGGGCATTTGAGGAGTGGCGACATTGGCTCGAAGGAGCTAAACATCGTGTGGTGGTCTTGACTGATCACAAAAATCTGATTTACCTTGAATTTGCCAAGCGCCTGAATCCTAGACAGGCTCGTTGGTCGTTGTTTTTCTCCCGTTTCAACTTCGTGGTCTCATATCTGCCTGGTTCGAAGAACGTGAAAGCTGATGCACTTTCTAGGAGTTTTGTGCCTGACTCTCCGGGAGTTTCTGAGCCGGCTGGTATTCTCAGAGAGGGAGTGATTTTGTCTGCCATTTCCCCAGATTTGCGACGAGTGCTGCAGAAATTTCAGGCGGATAGACCTGACCGTTGTCCACCAGAGAGACTGTTTGTCCCGGATAGTTGGACCAGCAGAGTTATTTCCGAGGTTCATTCTTCGGTGTTGGCGGGTCATCCTGGGATTTTTGGTACCAGAGATTTGGTGGCTAGGTCCTTCTGGTGGCCTTCCTTGTCGCGGGATGTTCGTTCCTTTGTGCAGTCTTGTGGGATTTGTGCTCGGGCTAAGCCTTGCTGTTCTCGTGCCAGCGGTTTGCTTTTGCCTTTGCCTATTCCGAAAAGGCCTTGGACGCACATTTCCATGGGTTTTATTTTGGATCTTCCGGTATCTCAGAAAATGTCTGTCATCTGGGTGGTGTGTGATCGTTTTTCCAAGATGGTCCATTTGGTGCCCTTGCCTAAGTTGCCTTCTTCCTCCGATTTGGTTCCTCTATTTTTTCAGAATGTGGTTCGCTTGCACGGCATTCCTGAAAATATTGTGTCTGATAGAGGATCCCAGTTTGTGTCCAGGTTTTGGCGGACTTTTTGTGCTAAGATTGTCATTGATTTGTCTTTTTCGTCGGCCTTCCATCCTCAGACTAATGGCCAAACCGATCGAACTAATCAGACGTTGGAAACTTATTTGAGATGTTTTGTTTCTGCTGATCAGGATGATTGGGTGACTTTTTTGCCATTGGCCGAGTTTGCCCTTAATAATCGGGCTAGTTCTGCTACTTTGGTTTCGCCTTTTTTCTGCAATTCTGGTTTCCATCCTCGTTTTTCCTCGGGTCAGGTTGAGCCTTCTGACTGTCCTGGGGTGGATTCTGTGGTGGATAGGTTGCAGCAGATTTGGAACCATGTGGTGGACAATTTGAGGTTGTCACAAGAGAAGGCTCAGCGCTTTGTCAACCGCCGCCGCGGTGTGGGTCCCCGACTTCGTGTTGGGGATTTGGTGTGGCTGTCTTCTCGGTATGTTCCTATGAAGGTCTCCTCTCCTAAATTCAAGCCTCGCTTCATCGGTCCTTATAAGATCTTGGAAATCCTTAACCCGGTGTCTTTTCGTTTGGATCTCCCAGCATCGTTTGCCATTCATAATGTGTTCCATAGGTCTTTGTTGCGGAGGTATGTGGTCCCTGTGGTTCCTTCTGTTGAGCCTCCTGCTCCGGTGCTGGTCGAGGGCGAATTGGAGTACGTGGTGGAGAAGATTTTGGATTCTCGTATCTCTAGACGGAGGCTTCAGTATTTGGTGAAGTGGAAGGGCTATGGTCAGGAGGATAATTCCTGGGTTGTCGCCTCTGATGTTCATGCAGCCGATTTGGTTCGTGCCTTCCACGCGGCTCGTCCTAATCGCCCTGGGGGTCTTGATGAGGGTTCGGTGACCCCTCCTCAAGGGGGGGTACTGTTGTGAACTCTGTTTTTGGGCTCCCTCTAGTGGTCACAAGCGGTACTGTGTAGTGTTGTTTTTCTGCAGGTTGGCAGCATCAGCTGGTTCGTTATCCTTGGTTGGTTTCCTATTTAGTTCACCTGGATACTCAGTTCCTTGCCTGTTCTCAATGTATTCAGTGCTCTTCAGATTCCTTGTGACTACCTTGCTCCCAGTCTCTCCAAGACAAGCTAAGTTTTTGTTTGATCATTTTTTGATTATCAGCATTTATTATGTTTTTAGTCCAGCTCGCTAAAATGTGATTTCCTCGCTTGCTGGTTGCTCTAGGGGACTGAGTTTCTCCCCCCCACACCGTTAGTTGGTGCGGGGGTTCTTGAAATCTCAGTGTGGATATTTTGTAAGGGTTTTTTACTGACCACACAGACCCCTTTACTATTTTCTGCTATCTAGTATTAGTGGGCCTCATTTGCTAAATCTGTTTTCACCCCTGTGTATGTGCCTTCCTCTTACCTCACCGTTATTATATGTTGGGGGCTTCTATTTCTTTGGGGATTATTTCTCTGGAGGCAAGAGAGGTCTTTCTTTCTCTCTAGGGGTAGTTAGTTCCTCAGGCTGGCTCGAGACGTCTAGGATTTTTAGGCACGTTCACCGGCTACTTCTAGTGTGTTTGGATAGGTTCAGATTTGCAGTCAGTCCAGTTTGCCACCTCCCTAGAGCTTGTCCTATGTATGTTACTTAGCTGGAGTAATTTTGATCCTCAACCACTAAGGATCATAACAGGGCAGATGTGTTTAGCCGGGGGGGGGGTCCTATAACCATGGCCCCTCTCTAGGCTATTAATATCTGCCCTCAGTCACTGGCTATCCCACTCTGACGGAGAAAATTGCACGGGAGCTCCCAAATTCTGCACACACACACTACTAACATTATTAGTGAGGACTATGTAAAAATATAACGGATATGAAATGGTTTAATGTATGTAAACCATGTCTCATATGTCTCATATCCTGTTGGGTTTGGTAAAGTGATGGCAAAAGCCGGCAATTGAATTACCGTCTTTTCTGCTATCTAGCTCTGTATGAAATATAAATATATATATATATATATATATATATATATATATATATATACCATATTTTCTGGCGTGTAAGACGACCTTTTAACCCCTGAAAATCTTCTTAAAAGTCCAGCGTCATCTTATACACCGGGTGCAGACCAATGTGCATATGGTGGGTGGGGGGAGAGTGGTCCCTATGATGAAGAGAGGGGGTGTCTCACAGGAAAGTGTGAGTGGAGTATCCCCCTATTACCTCATTGTGGCAGCGTGGGGTTTCTGTGCTGGTGAGCGGCGGCGGATCCTCTTTGTGCCGCGTGGGTGCTCTGTGCTGTGAGGCGGCGGCGTATATTCGTGCAGCGTCGGGGCTCCGCCGGCATTTCCTCACAGCCTGTAGGCACCGGCAGCTCCATTGCTGCGATGCGGTGGCCTCCGGGAAATTCAGGAATTCCGGGAATTCAGATCTCGTCCCGAGCTATCGAGATATCATTTTATTCAACTTTCTATGGCCTACATGTTCATATAGACGGCTTAGGAGGGTTGACCTATGGACAGATTGTGCTGACATAAACATTCAATCATCAACAGACCTGTGCCCAGTGAATCTATAATAAGTCATACAGATTGACAGATTGTTAGTCTTTCTTTGTCCTTCAATGTGTAACTGCGCATATCTTAGAGGACCTGGTGGGGAATTCTGCTGCTGTAGTCCATTCACTTCATTGGTCGATGTGCCGTGTATTAAGAGATGCTCCTCTGTATTCCACAGATGTAACACATGGTTTTACCACCATGAGCCATTCTCATCTGACTTCCATCATTAATGTGGCATCTTACACCCACTGTTATGATCTGGTGACCTTGGAGCCGCATGAAACTTTCTCTGGAGTCGGTGGAACCTGTACTGACCGCAAATCCTGAACTAACACCGCAACTAGAAGTAGCCGTGGGGTGTGCCTAACAAACCCTAGACACCTCGACACAGCCGGAGGACTAAATACCCCTATAGATGGAAATAGGAATGCTACCTTGCCTCAGAGCAGACCCCCAAAGGATAGGCAGCCCCCCACGAATAATGACTGTGAGTGGGAGAAGAATAGACACACGCAGGTAGAAAACAGGATTTAGCAACAGAGGCCACTCTAGCTAAATAGGAAAGGATAGGACAGATTACTAGGCGGTCAGTATTAAAACCGTTCCAAAAATATCCACAGCAGATAATACAAAAAGTTCCACAATCTAACTAAAGACATGGAATGTATATCTGCCACTCCAGAGAATCCAACAAGACTGAGAAAATACTGACACAATCTAAGCTGGACAAGAAAACACAAGAATAGCACTGAATTGTGAAGCACACAGCATGTGTGCCACAGGAAAAAAAACCCAGACACTTATCTTTGCTGATTTGGCAGGAAGGCAGGAGGAACCAGGCAGAGGTCCTACACCTCCCAACAACAATTGACAACTGGCAAGGACTAATGAATCCTGCACGCCTAAATACCCCAGTCAGAACTGCAATCAGCAGATACACCTGACCAGGACTGCAACTCAGGGGCAACTGCATTACCACCTACAACCACCGGAGGGAGCCCAAAAGCAGAATTCACAACAACCCACATAGCAGGCGTTGAATAATACATTTTGCACACCACACTGTAAGCTTAGTTATGAATGAGATTCCTAGGACGTCAGCCAGGGGCGGACACAGACTGCAGAGGGCCCCTGTGCAAGAAATCGTCCTGGCCCCCCCCCCCATACCGCAACAAAGTTATGTAAACATATAGGTTGTAATATTTATTATCAATATTTAACAACTGAATATAACACAAAGCAGTCATGCAATTGATGTCATATCTGGCAAATCTGGATGTGCTTATTGTGGCCTATGACTTATCAAGCAGCACAGACTGTTATTACTTTATAAACTGGAGGAAATAATACTGTAGTGAGGAGGATTTTATTTTTTTCAAAACGTAAATGGGTTGTCCAGGACTGTTTTATTATTTAACTATGAACCTATGAACTGATAGGCAGGTAGTTGCTAACTACCCACCTGTTCTGTGCTGGCCTAGAGCGGTCAAGGACTGCTCCTGCCACAGATCCTGCTGCTTCATGTCAATAGAGCAGCTTTTCATGTTCTGGGCTGCTCTGTTTATGGGGCATGACTGCCGACCTCATGCTGTTCAATAGCCGGCTCCCTGTAGTTATGCAATGGGGAGATGGCTGTCAATCAGCATAAAGCTGGCAGTCACAGCCCTTCAACAGACTAGAAGAGAAGCTGCTGTTCTGTTGATGTGATGACAGAGGAAGCAGCAGTAGTGGTCTGTGACTACCCTGAGCTGGCACAGGTCTGCACTGGGCAGGACAGGCAGTTAGTTAGTAAATACATGCCTGTTAGAGCTTAGGCCTATAGTAAAAAAATATAATGATTTTAGACAACCCATTTAATAATTATTAGTAAACAACTGTACCCTTTATTGCTAAATACTAAAACCATTTTACTAAATTTACTAAATCAAATCAAGATAACTAGGCTTTAGTCAGCCATTCAAATGTTTGAATTTAGAAATGTTCACTGAAAAATGTATTTCAAACAGTAAAACTGTGTGGAGGTGTGAACAATTTACTTAAAACTCATTCTCCTGGCCTTCTTTTCAGCAAATTCATCAATAATTTAAGTTAATCTTTCTAGCACGGTCATTTTCAATTGACAGCATAGAAATAATTTTGGGTAATGTAGCTGTCTGTGCTAACTCTTCTTTTCTTAGTCCGCGCTTTTGAGCTCCGCTTTTAGGTTTTTGGCCAGATGCCATTCTAAAAAAAATGAACATAAATGTATGTTCAGTTGTTCACTATGTGTTCAGTTAACATTACAGACTATTTAACAGATATATTATTGTATTATAAACAATAAAAAGGGGCATAAACACCACAACATATCAACAGGTATGTCAGATGCATGTAGGTGCTTAAAAGGGTTGTCCTCTACTAGACAACCCCTTCTTAAACTACCGTATATACTCGAGTATAAGCCGACCCGAGTATAAGCTGATATCTCCTAATTTTGCAACAAAAAACTGGGAAAACTTATTGACTCGAGTATAAGCCTAGGGTGGAAAATACAGCAGCTACCGGTAAATGTCAAAAATAAAAATAGATACCAATAAAAGTAAAATTAATTGAGACATCAGAAGGTTAAGTGTTTTTGAATATCCATATTGAATCAGGAGCCCCATATAATGCTCCATACTGTTCATTATGGCCCCATAAATGCTCCATATAAAGCTGTGCCACATATAATGCTCCATACAATTCATTATTGCCCCATAGTTGCTCCATATAAAGCTGTGCCACATATAAGGCTCCATACAATTCATTATTGCCCCATAGTTGCTCCATATTAAGCTGTGCCACATATAATGCTCCATACAATTCATTATTGAATATTGCCCCATAGATGCTCCATATAAAGCTGTGCCGCCACATATAATGCTCCATACAATTCATTATGGCCCCATAGATGCTCCATCTAATGCTGTGCCACATATAAATGCTGCTGCTGCAATAAAAAAAATGATGCAGCGCCCCAGAGTCCTGGTCGTTGCAGTACTGATGCTCCGCCGCTAAGGGGGGCTATGGTACGTCTGATGGCACTGAAGGAGTTCACCTGACCAGGTATCACAGACACCAATACACTTCACAGTCTGGCCTCCAGGGGAGCTAAGGGTGCTATGTATTAGGCCACTCCTCACAATCTGGTAAAACTGGGGGTTAGATAGGAAGTTAGACAGAAAGCTGACTGGGTTGGAACCAGGCAACATCCTGTGGCAGAGGGTGTTGCAGGGGAAGATTCAGGGGGGTCCCTGTCAGGGGTGGGTTCCTGACAGAGGCCTAGCGAACAGAAAGAACGCTACGGGACCGCGCCAACATGCTCAGAAACAGGAGTTTGAATAGCATAGTCTTGGATACTCTGTACCCTTGCAGCGAGATGATCAACACGCGCAGACAAACCCTGAACCTCCATATCAGCACCCAGCTCCTGCACCATCCAAAAATCAAGGGGGAAAAAAAAGGACAAAACAAGCAACACACAAAAAAAAATGACTCAGAACTTTCTCTTCCCTCTTTTGAGATGCATTTAACACATTGTGGGCCAGCTGTACTGTTATGACCTGGTGGGTACGGAGCGGTACTGAGATGACCTGGTGGGTAAAACCAATCATGGACTCGCTTAGAGGAGGTAGCAGCTCCACAGACAGTAATCACTGATATGACCTAGTGAATACGGAGCAGCACTGAAATGACCTAGTGGGCAAAATAAAAGTAGTACTAGCTCTGAGGAGGTGGTAACTTTACTGACCGCAATCCCTACTCCTAACACCAACACTAGAAATAGCAGTGGAGCGTACCTAACTCTGCCTAGATGCCTCTGCACAGCCTAAGAACTAGCTACCCCTGAAGATGGAAACGGAAAGCTATCTCGCCTCAGAGAAACCCCCAAAGGAAGATAGCCCCTACAAATATTGACGGTGAGTGGAGAGGGAAATGACAAACTCAGAAATGAAACTAGTTTTTTTAGCAAAGGAGGCCAGTACTATCTAAATAGACAGAGATAGAAAAGGTTACTGTGCGGTCAGCATAAAAACTAAAAATCCAAACAGAGTACAAAAATAACCACCACACCGACTCACGGTGTGGAGGGGCAAATCTGCGACCCCAGACCTTCCAACTAGCCGGAATATTTCATAATGACAAGCTGGACAAAGAGACATAAATTGAACTGAACAAAAGGTCATAAGCAGGGAAACACCCAAAAACTAGCAGACTTATCTTAAGCTGGAAATGGACTGGCCAACCGAGAACTTCCAAGAAAGGACAGAATCCACAGGAAATACATTGACAGCTGGCATCCAATACAGCCAAAAGCCCAGTTAAATAACAAGGCCAGGAAACCGATTAGTGAACGCAGCTGCTAAGTTCTACTTGAAACCACCAGAGGGAGCTCAAGAGCAGAACTCCCAAAAATACCATTAGCAACCACAGGATGGAGCCCAAGAACGGAATTCACAACAGTACCCCCCCCTAGAGGAGGGGTCACCGAACTCTCACCAGAGCCCCCAGGCCGATTGGGATGAGCCGAATGAAAAGCACGTACCAAATCGGCAGCATGGACATCGGAGGCAAAAACCCAAGAGTTATCCTCCTGGCCATAACCCTTCCACTTGACCAGATACTGAAGTTTCCGCCTTGAAAGACGAGAATCCAAAATCTTCTGCACCACATATTCCAGCTCCCCCTCAACCAACACCGGAGCAGGAGGGTCAACGGAGGGAACCATGGGCACCACATATCTCCGCAACAAAGATCTATGGAACACATTATGAATGGAAAACAAAGCTGGAAGGGCCAAACGAAAAGACACCGGATTGATAATTTCCGAAATCCTATAAGGACCAATAAAACGAGGTTTGAGCTTAGGGGAAGAGACCTTCATAGGAACATGACGAGAAGACAACCAGACCAAATCCCCAACCCGAAGCCGGGGACCAATGCACCGACGGCGGTTAGCAAAACGTTGAGCCTTTTCCTGAGACAATGTTAAATTGTCCACCACATGAGTCCAAATCCGCTGCAACCTGTCCACCACAGAATCCACCCCAGGACAGTCCAAAGGCTCAACCTGCCCTGAAGAAAAATGAGGATGAAAACCGAAATTGCAAAAAAAAGGCGAAACCAAAGTAGCCGAACTAGCCCGATTATTAAGGGCAAACTCGGCCAACGGCAAGAAGGTAACCCAATCATCCTGATCAGCAGACACAAAGCATCTCAAGTAGATCTCCAAGGTCTGATTGGTTCGCTCCGTCTGTCCATTTGTCTGAGGGTGAAATGCCGAAGAAAAAGACAAATTAATGCCCATTCTACCACAAAAGGACTGCCAAAACCTAGAAACAAACTGGGTACCTCTGTCAGACACAATATTCTCCAGAATACCATGCAAACGAACCACATGCTGGAAAAACAAAGGAACCAAATCAGAGGAGGAAGGCAACTTAGGCAAAGGTACCAAATGGAACATTTTAGAAAACCGGTCACAAACCACCCAGATGACAGACATCTTCTGAGACACAGGAAGATCGGAAATAAAATCCATGGAAATATGCGTCCAGGGCCTGTCAGGGATAGGCAAGGGCAAAAGCAACCCACTAGCACGAGAACAGCAGGGCTTAGCCCGAGCACAAATCCCACAGGACTGCACGAAGGAACGCACATCCCGTGACAAAGAAGGCCACCAAAAGGACCTGGCAACCAAATCTCTGGTTCCAAAGATCCCAGGATGACCAGCCAACACCGAACAATGGATCTCAGAAATCACCTTATTAGTCCATCTATCAGGAACAAACAATTTCCCCACAGGACAGCGGTCGGGTCTATCAGCCTGAAACTCCTGAAGCACCCGCCGCAAATCAGGTGAGATAGCAGAAAGAATCACCCCCTCCTTGAGAATACCAGCCGGCTCACGGACTCCAGGAGAATCAGGCAAAAAACTCCTAGACAAGGCATCAGCTTTCACATTCTTAGATCCCGGAAGATACGAGACCACAAAATCAAAACGGGAGAAAAACAAAGACCACCGAGCCTGTCTAGGATTCAAGCGCTTGGCCGACTCAAGGTAAATCAGATTCTTATGGTCGGTCAAGACCACAACACGATGCTTGGCTCCCTCAAGCCAATGTCGCCACTCCTCGAATGCCCACTTCATAGCCAACAACTCCCGATTGCCGACATCATAATTACGCTCAGCAGGCGAAAACTTTCTGGAGAAGAAAGCACACGGCTTCAACACAGAGCCATCAGAGCTTCTCTGAGACAAAACAGCTCCTGCCCCAATCTCAGAAGCGTCAACCTCAACCTGAAAAGGGAGAGAAACATCTGGCTGACGCAACACAGGGGCAGAAGAAAAACGACGCTTAAGCTCCTGAAAGGCCTCCACAGCCGCAGAGGACCAATTCTCCACATCTGCACCTTTCTTGGTCAAATCGGTCAGAGGTCTAACCACAGTAGAAAAATTAGCAATGAAGCGGCAATAAAAATTAGCAAAGCCCAAAAATTTCTGAAGGCTCTTCACAGATGTGGGCTGAGTCCAATCATAAATAGCCTGGACCTTAACAGGGTCCATTTCAATAGCCGAGGGAGAAAAAATGAACCCCAGAAAAGAAACCTTCTGAACTCCAAAAAGGCACTTAGACCCCTTCACAAACAGTGTATTAGCACGAAGAATCTGAAATACCATCCGTACCTGCTTCACATGAGTCTCCCAATCATCGGAAAAAAACAAAATATCATCCAAATATACAATCATAAATTTATCCAAATACTCCCGGAAAATATCATGCATAAAGGACTGAAACACAAATGAAGCATTAGAGAGCCCGAAAGGCATCACAAGATATTCAAAATGGCCTTCGGGCGTATTAAATGCTGTTTTCCATTCATCACCCTGTTTGATGCGGACCAGATTATACGCCCCTCGAAGGTCAATCTTGGTAAACCAGCTAGCCCCTTTAATCCGAGCAAACAAATCAGAGAGCAAAGGCAAAGGGTACTGGAATTTGACCGTGATCTTATTGAGAAGGCGATAATCTATACAGGGCCTCAAGTAGCCATCCTTCTTGGCAACAAAAAAGAACCCCGCTCCCAACGGTGACAAAGACGGGCGAATATGCCCCTTCTCCAAGGACTCTTTTACATAAGTCCGCATAGCGGTATGCTCTGGCACAGACAGATTGAAAAGTCGACCCTTAGGGAACTTACAGCCAGGAATCAAATTAATAGCGCAATCACAGTCCCTATGAGGAGGCAGAGGACTGGATTTAGGCTCCTCAAATATATCCTGGAAATCTGACCAAAACTCAGGAACTTCAGAAGAAGGGGACGAGGAAATTGACATCAGAGGAACGTCACTATGTATCCCCTGACAACCCCAACTAGTCACGGACATAGATTTCCAATCCAGCACTGGATTATGTACCTGTAACCATGGAAACCCCAGCACAACCACATCATGCAAATTATGCAACACCAAAAAGCGAATATTTTCCTGATGTGCTGGAGCCATGTTCATGGCTAACTGTGTCCAGTACTGAGGTTTATTCTTGGCCAATGGCGTAGCATCAATCCCCCTCAAGGGAATAGGACTCTGCAACGGCTCCAAGGAAAAACCACAGCGCTTGGCACATTCCAGGTCCATTAAGTTCAGGGCAGCGCCAGAATCCACAAATGCCATTACAGAAAAGGACGACAATGAGCAAATCAGGGTAATAGACAAGAGAAATTTAGGCTGTAAAGTACTGATGGTAACCAACTTAGCAACCCTCTTAGTTCGCTTCGGGCAGTCAGAGATAGCATGAGTAGCGTCACCACAGTAAAAACACAGCCCATTCTGACGTCTGAACTCCTGCCGTTCTGCTCTCTTCAAAACTCTATCGCATTGCATAGGCTCAGAACTCTGCCCAGAGGACACCGCCATATGGTGCACCTCCTTACGTTCACGTAAGCGCCGATCAATCTGAATGGCCAGAGACATTTGCAGGGCCCCAGAGTCCTGGTCGTTGCAGTAATGTCGCTCTGCCACTAAGGGGAGTGATGTTACGTCTGATTGCACTAAAGGAGTTTCTCTGATCAGGTAACACTCACACTTCACACTCCGGCCACCAGGGGGGGTGGTTCTATCTAGTAGGCCACTCCTCACACTCTGGTAAAACTGGGGGTTGGACAGGAAGAGAGAGAGAGAAGAACTGGGAAGAGCTAGTGAGAGGACCTCTCATGGATGGGATCCTGGCAGACTCCTAAGAGCAGAACTAACCAGTGAACAACGGGAATACAGAAAAGAGGCATTAGGACCAGAAGGAGTCGTGGTGTTAGACCGAGGCAACATCCTTCTGAGGCGCAAACAGTCGGTGGCCGGAATGCCGAGCAAGTAAGAGACTCTAAGTACTACTGCAAACCACGGCCGGACAGCCAATTATAGGTTGGCTGTCTCACAAAAATCACCTAAGCAGACAACGGAGGCAGCTGTGGGAGAGGGGCGACTCTAGGGTCCCGGAAGAACTCCAGGCCTACCCCGTCATACGGGTGCGTCCTACCATATCATCTGGGGGACGGAGAGAACGAACATCAGAGACAGACAGACTCAGTTGTGAGGACTATCCCGGGAGCTCAGCAGGGAAGGACTACAACACACAGCGCTAGAAGGTAGACACTGATTCCCACCTGTAAAGAGAACTCCTGATGTGCCTTTGGACCGGCCGGTCTCTGACAGCCCTGTTGACAGCGCTCTGGACTGAGGATTCTTAAACCTTCAGTAAAGAGGTAAAGAGACTGCAACCTGGTGTCCTCGTTATTTTACCGCGTCCGGCACTACACCGCATCACATCCATCATATCATGTACTGTACGCCCCTCAGCAGGGTCACGGACCGGGCCTAGCCACCGTGACAACCCCAGAGCAGAGACTCAGAGGCCCGGTACCGGGTACCCCTCGGCCCTGCGGCAGTGGGGGCACTACACATTGATTCGTTCAAACCAGCAGGAGTGGGAAACCCCACCATAACATCTTTAAGAGCTTCAGAAAGACCCTTTCTGAAAATAGCCGCCAGGGCATCCTCATTCCATTTTGTAAGCACAGACCACTTTCTAAATTTCTGACAATATATCTCTACTGCTTCCTGACCCTGACACAGAGCCAGCAAAATTTTTTCTGCCTGATCCACAGGATTGGGTTCGTCATAAAGCAGTCCCAGTGCTTGAAAAAATGAATCTATATTGAGCAATGCAGGATTGCCTGGCTCAAGGGAGAATGCCCAGTGCTGCGGGTCGCCACGCAGCAGAGAAATAACAATCTTCACCTGCTGAATGGGGTCACCAGAGGAACGGGGTCTCAGAGCAAAAAATAATCTGCAATTATTTTTAAAATTCAAAAACCTAGATCTATCCCCAGAAAACAAATCAGGAATAGGAATTCTAGGCTCAGAAACAGGAGTTTGAATAGCATAGTCTTGGATACTCTGTACCCTTGCAGCGAGATGATCAACACGCGCAGACAAACCCTGAACCTCCATATCAGCACCCAGCTCCTGCACCATCCAAAAATCAAGGTGAAAAAAAAAGGACAAAACAAGCAACACAAAAAAAAAAATGACTCAGAACTTTCTCTTCCCTCTTTTGAGATGCATTTAACACATTGTGGGCCAGCTGTACTGTTATGACCTGGTGGGTACGGAGCGGTACTGAGATGACCTGGTGGGTAAAACCAATCATGGACTCGCTTAGAGGAGGTAGCAGCTCCACAGACAGTAATCACTGATATGACCTAGTGAATACGGAGCAGCACTGAAATGACCTAGTGGGCAAAACAAAAGTAGTACTAGCTCTGAGGAGGTGGTAACTTTACTGACCGCAATCCCTACTCCTAACACCAACACTAGAAATAGCCGTGGAGCGTACCTAACTCTGTCTAGATGCCTCTGCACAGCCTAAGAACTAGCTACCCCTGAAGATGGAAACGGAAAGCTATCTCGCCTCAGAGAAACCCCCAAAGGAAGATAGCCCCCCACAAATATTGACGGTGACAGGAGAGGGAAATTACAAACTCAGAAATCAAACTAGTTTTTTTAGCAAAGGAGGCCAGCACTATCTAAATAGACAGATATAGAAAAGGTTACTGTGCGGTCAGCATAAAAACTAAAAATCCAAACAGAGTACAAAAATAACCACCACACCGACTCACGGTGTGGAGGGGCAAATCTGCGACCCCAGAGCTTCCAACTAGCCGGAATATTTCATAATGACAAGCTGGACAAAGAGACATAAATTGAACTGAACAAAAGGTCATAAGCAGGGAAACACCCAAAAACTAGGAGACTTATCTTAAGCTGGAAATGGACTGGCCAACCGAAAACTTCCAAGAAAGGACAGAATCCACAGGAAATACATTGACAGCTGGCATCCAATACAGCCAAAAGCCCAGTTATATAACAAGGCCAGGAAACCGATTAGTGAACGCAGCTGCTAAGTTCCACTTGAAACCACCAGAGGGAGCCCAAGAGCAGAACTCCCAAAAATACCATTAGCAACCACAGGATGGAGCCCAAGAACGGAATTCACAACAGGTACCCCAAGAAAGGACAAGAAGCGAGGTTTATTGTGAAGAGTGAGAAACGAGATCAATGCAATAAGGAGAAAACACCAGTAGGAGTCGTGCTGTAAGACCGAGGCAACATCCTACTGAGGCGCGTAGCCGGTGGCCGGAAACGCCGAGGAAGTATTGAGCTCCAGGCTTTACTTCAAACCTACGGCAGGACAGTCAGTTATAGGCGGGCTGTCTCACCCAAAATCACCTAAGCAGACATAGGGGGCAACAGTTGGAGAGGGGCGACTCTAGGGTCCCGGAAGACCTCCAGGCCTACCCGTCATATGGGTGCGTCCTAGCCATATCATCTGGGGGGACGGAGAAGAACATCAGAATCAGTTGTGAGGGAACTTCAGAAACAGACACAACAGTTGTGAGGACTATCCCGTGGTGCTAAGCAGGGAAGGACTACAACACACAAGCGCTAGAAGGTAGGCACAGATTTCCACCTGCAAATGGAACTCTGGAGGTGCCATCGGACCGGCCGGTCTCAGCCAGCCCTGTTAACCGTACTTCGGATTGAGGATCCTGAAGCCTTCAGTAAAGAGGTAAAGAGACTGCAACCTGGTGTCCTCGTTATTCATCACGATTTGCACCACACCATCATCACTCTCCACTTTCACTGGACGCCCCTCAGCAGGGTCACGGACCGGTCTAGCCACCGTGACAATCCCAGAACAGAGACTGAGAGGCCCGGTACCGGGTACCCTTCGGCCCTGAGGCAGTGGGGGCGCTCCAATGACATACTCACCTCTCGTCTCTGCCCGCTGGTCCTCACCGTCCCGGTCTCTCCGCACTGACTGTTCAGGCAGAGGGCGGCGCGCACACTATACGTCATCGAGCCCTCTGATCTGCACAGTCACAGCAGAGGACGCGGAAGACTGAGCGGTGCCCGGCGGGTGGATCGTGGACAGGTAAATATGATACTCACCTGCTCCCGGCATCCCTGGCTCCTTCTCCCAGACTGTGGACAGATGATCTCCGCAGACTCCGGGCACGGCAGCTTCTTCACCAGCGGTCACTGGGTACCGCTCATTACAGGATCCACACAGTGTATCACAACAATGCCGTGTATGTCCGTCGCCGTCGGGGGCCCCCTCCCGCTCTGGGCCCCGGTGCGGTTGCACCGGTTGAACCGGCGGTATGTCCACCCCTGACATCAGCCTTTCCTGAGATGCTAAAAACCACCGGTCTACCACCAAATCATTTCATGGAGATCACATTTCATCCCTTTTATTGTGTTTTGCCTGAATGACTGCTGAATCTTTTGACCATGTTTGCGGCTTTGAGGCATTAAGTTGCTGTCCCATGAATAGATGCCTGAACTAGCAGGTGTTATTATAGTGCAGCCATTGAGTTACTAAAAGTAAGCGAATATTTGCAAGATTACAGCTAGGGATTTACATCAATCCAGCATTGTCCGCAGGCTACTTATAAATCATTGCATTTGCAGCCTTGTAACATCAAGACCGATGTCCCATGTTGAGTGATATTGCATCCTACTGGGAATCCTGGCCTTACTGCTGTATGGGGCCCAGTGAACAGCAGTACACAGAGGGGCCCACAGGTCCGGGGCCCCGCTTATGTGCTACTGTTCATCGGGCCCCATCGTGCAGCAAAGTGGTGCGCGCTACGGTGCACACGTCGGCGCTGGGGCCCGGGAGCTTTCCCAGAGCTATGCACGGCAATCTTATCTTGACGGCTGTGCAGCTCCTCCTCCATCCATCTTCGGTTGAGCCTAGACTGTATGGACTCCTTCCATGTCCTGACTGCAGCCCATACAGTCTAGCAGGCTCACTACTGAAGATGGCAGCTTCTCTTCCTGCCTTTGCTAAGTCAGAACACGCCCCCCCAGTATGACACACGCTCCCGAAAATGACATCCTACCTGGAGGGAGCCCATACAATCTAGCATTTACCCTGGAGGCAGAGCCGCGCTGCTGTGGAGCAACTGTGAGGTAAGTATACAAAACTTTTTTGTTTTCTGTACAAAATGAATTAAATGGGTGAGCGGGGAGGAGGAGAAATTGCACATGACAGGGGAAGGAGTAAGGGGGACTGCACATGATGATGTGGGGAGGGGGTTTAAAAAGGGACTGCACATGATGATGTGGGGGGATAAAGGGGTACTGCACATGTTGATGTTGGGGAATAAAGGGGATAGCACATGATGTGGGGAGGTGGGTTAAAGGGAACTGCACATGATGTGGGGGATAAAGGGGTACTGCACATGATGATGTGGGGAGGGGGTTAAATTGGACTGCACATGATGTGGGGAGGGGGCTTAAAAGGGGACTGCACATTATGTGGGGAAGGGGTTAAAGGGGGACTGCACATGATGATGTGGGGGATAAAGGGGGACTGCAAATGATGATGTGGGGAGGGGGGTTAAAGGGGGACTGCACATGATGTTGGGAGGGGGTTAAAGGGGGACTCCACATGATGTGAGGGGGTAAAGGAGGACTGCACATGATGATGTGGAGGGTTAAAGGGGTACTGCACATGATGTGGGGAGGGGGTCAAAGGGGGACTGCACATGAAGTGGGAGGTTAAAAGGAACTGCAAAGGATGACATGGTGTAAAAAAGGGGACTGCACATGATGATGTGGGGGGATAAAGGGGGACTGCAGATGATGTGGGGGAGGTGATTAAAGGGGGACTGCACATGATGATGATGTGTGGGGATAAAGGGGGACTGCACATGATGTGGGGGGGATAAAGGGGGACTGGACATGATGATGTGGGGAGGAAGGTTAAAGGGAACTGCACATGATGCGGGGAGGGGGGCAAAAAGGGGGACTGCACATGATGATGTGGGGGGATATAGGGGGATTGCACAAGATGAGGTGGGGGGGTTAAAAGAGGACTGCACATGATGATGTGGGAAGGAGGTTAAAGGGGGACTGCACATGATGTGGGAGGGGGTTAAAGGACTGCACATGAAGTGGGGAGTTAAAAGGAACTGCAAAGGATGACATGGGGTAAAGGGGACTGCACATGATGAAGTGGGGGTAGGGTGACTGCACATGATGAAGTGAGTGAGGGGACGGGAGACTGCAAATGATGAATTGAGAGTGAGGGAAGAGGGACAGCAATTGATTTGAAGGTGAGGTGGGGAGAGCAAATGATGACTGGGAGAGAGCAAATAGTGATGAATTTTGAGGGTGGGGGAGTAAATGATGTATTGAATGTGGAGGTAGAGCTGTTGATAATGAATAAAGTGTGGGAGAGAGAAGACATAACAATGAATTGGGGCGGAAGGGGCATGTAAATATAATGAGTTGGGGGAGAGGGAGGTACATAGTGGGGGGCGCTGAGTATGCAGTGACTGGTATTGAATTGGGGGAAAGAGTACAGGTGCTAATTAATTTATATATTAGATGGGGAAAGTGGCTATGTATAGCTAGAAGGGGCTCAGTGGTGGATTATAATTTATATCTGTAATGATGGGTTGCATAATAACCAATTATATATTGATTGTGGGTGCACCTCTGTATTCAGATGTGCAGTGTAGAAGAAAGGGAAAAAGAGGGGAATGTGCTCTGGAAGCGGTGCTCTAGATAACTGTGTTATTTTATGAAGAGAGTCCTGGCTGGAAGAAGTGATGGCAGTCTGTGCTGCATGAAAAAGAAAAGCAAAGATGAAGGACTTCAGCTAGAGACGTCAATTGTGGGTCAGTGTGTTAACTGTACACTGACACTATACACTGTATACTCTGTACAGAGCTCATGTGTATAATGTCACCAGTGATCACTATATTATCTGTACACAGACACTGTATACAGAGGTCCTGTGTATAATGTTAATGGTGATCACTGTATTTCCTGTAAACTATATACAGAGCTCCTGTGTATAATGTCACCAGTGATCACTGTATTACCTGTATACTGACACTATATACAGAGCTCCTGTGTATAATGTCACCAGTGATCAATGTATTACATGTACACTGACACTGTATACTATGAACAGAGCTTTTGTGTATAATGTTACTGGTGATCACTGCATTATCTGTACACTGACAGTAAATACAGAGTCCCTGTGTATAATGCCACTTGGTATTGTGTTTTTTTTTTTAGTAATGATCAGTATGTTAGTGTTCAGTCACTATGTGATGGTAATATGTGGTCTGGCCATGGTGTGGTGGTATTTGTTCCTTCTATGTGATATTATTTGGTCACTATGTGGTGGTAATATGTGGTCTGGTCATGGTGTGACGGCATTTGTCCCTTGTATGTTGTATTAATGGTCATTTAAAAAAAATGTATGTGACTCATTCCCTTAATGAAAAATACATAGAAATATATTTATATTTAATAGGTTAGAGTAGAGTAGGGTCCAGCCAAAGGAGTCTACCATGTCATGGTGGTGGCTTAAAAATTCTTTTGGCCAGAACAAAAGCTGCTGGCTATGTATGTGATCTGGTGTTTGATGGGAACTGTTAATTTCTGATTGATGAGGACGTGGTGAAGTTGAGTATTTCCAAGAGTGGGCGATGGGATGGTGGAGGCGGAGCTGGGGTGGAGCCTGGGCGGAGTCTCAAGGTGGCCTGAAAATTTTGCCAGTATGAGGCCCCAAAATTCCTAGTGGCACCCCTGTCTGTAGGGATCAGGCAGACCTAGCTAAGAATCAAAAGCTGAAAATGAATATAAATGTTTACAGTTAGGTCCATATATATTTGGACACAGACAACATTTTTCTAATTTTGGTTATAGACATTACCACAATGAATTTTAAACAAAACAATTCCGATGCAGTTGAAGTTCAGACATTCAGCTTTCATTTGGGGGTATCCACATTAAAATTGGATGAAGGGTTTAGGAGTTTCAACTCCTTAACATGTGCCTCCCTGTTTTTAAAGGGACCAAAAGTAATTGGACAGATTAAATAATTTTAAATAAAATGTTCATTTCTAGTGCTTGGTTGAAAACTCTTTGTAGGCAATGACTGCCTGAAGTCTTGAACTCATGGACATCACCAGACGCTGTGTTTCCCCCTTTTTGATGCTCTGCCAGGCCTTCACTGCGGTGGTTTTCAGTTGCTGTTTGTTTGTGGGCCTTTCTGTCTGAAGTTTAGTCTTTAACAAGTGAAATGCATGCTCAATTGGGTTGAGATCAGGTGACTGACTTGGCCATTCAAGAATATTCCACTTCTTTGCTTTAATAAACTCCTGGGTTGCTTTAGCTTTATGTTTTGGGTCATTGTCCATCTATAGTATGAAATGACGACCAATCAGTTTGGCTGCATTTGGCTGGATCTGAGCACACAGTATGTCTCTGAATACCTCAGAATTCATTCGGCTGCTTCAGTCCTGTGTCACATCATCAATAAACACTAGTGACCCAGTGCCACTGGCAGCCATGCATGCCCAAGCCATCACACTGCCTCCTGTTATGACCCCAATGGCAGAGGGTCTCAGGAATGATGCTAAGTCTGTAAATACAGAAAACCAGCTCATAGGGCAGTGGTAACTGGGCTGACCATATAACTAATCCTAGCACCACAAATACCAGCAGCCGGGGAACGTTCCTACGTTGGTCCTAGACGTCTCGCGCCAGCCGGAGAGCTAACTACCCCTAGAAGGGAAAAGAAAGACCTTTCTTGCCTCCAGAGGAAATACCCCAAAAAGTTGGATAGAAGCCCCCCACAAATAATAACGGTGAGGTAAGAGGAAAAGACAAACATAAGAATGAGCTAGGTTTTTAGCAAAGTGAGGCCCACTAGCTAATAGCAGAATATAGAAAGATAACTTATATAGTCAGCAAAAATCCTATCAAAAATATCCACACTGGAATTTCAAGAACCCCCGAACCGTCTAACGGCCCGGGGGGAGAACACCAGCCCCCTAGAGCTTCCAGCAAGGTCAGGAATCACATTTAGTACAAGCTGGACAAAAATGATAGCAAACAAATAACCCAAAAAACAAAGAAGCAAGACTTAGCTTAATTTAGCACGAACCAGGACCAGCAAACAGGAGCAAACAGAATGTGTCTGATAACACCGATGCCAGGCACTGGACTAAGGTTCCAGGAGGTTTATATAGCAACTCCCCTGAAGTAACGACCCAGCTGGGTGCAAACTGAGGGAAAGAAATCCCAGAGTCATATCACTAGTAACCACAAGAGGGAGACAAAAAAGTCTAATTCACAACAGTACCCCCCCCTTAAGGAGGGGTCACCGAACCCTCACCAAGACCACCAGGGCGATCAGGATGAGCAGCGTGAAAGGCACGAACTAAATCGGCCGCATGCACATCAGAGGCAACCACCCAGGAATTATCCTCCTGACCATAACCCTTCCACTTGACCAAATACTGAAGCCTCCGCCTGGAGAGACGAGAATCCAAGATCTTCTCCACCACGTACTCCAACTCGCCCTCAACCAACACCGGAGCAGGAGGCTCAGCAGAAGGAACCACAGGCACAACGTAGCATCGTAACAAAGACCTATGGAACACGTTGTGAATGGCAAACGAAACCGGAAGATCCAAGCGAAA
This sequence comes from Ranitomeya variabilis, assembly GCF_051348905.1. Classification (NCBI taxonomy): domain Eukaryota; kingdom Metazoa; phylum Chordata; class Amphibia; order Anura; family Dendrobatidae; genus Ranitomeya; species Ranitomeya variabilis. Next base: position 76,846 of record NW_027507950.1, on the reverse strand, counting down.
GGACACTGGATTAAGGATTTCCAATATCTTGTAAGGACCGATGAAGCGAGGCTTAAATTTAGGAGAGGAGACCTTCATAGGAACAAATCGAGAAGACAGCCACACCAAATCCCCAACACGAAGTCGGGGACCCACACCGCGGCGGCGGTTGGCAAAACGCTGAGCCTTCTCCTGTGACAATTTTAAGTTGTCCACCACATGATTCCAGATCTGCTGCAACCTATCCAACACAGAATCTACTCCAGGACAGTCAGAAGGCTCCACATGTCCCGAGGAAAAACGAGGATGGAAACCAGAGTTGCAGAAAAATGGCGAAACCAAAGTAGCGGAACTAGCCCGATTATTTAGGGCAAACTCAGCCAACGGCAAGAAGGTCACCCAATCATCCTGATCTGCCGAAACGAAACACCTCAAGTAAGCCTCCAGAGTCTGATTAGTTCACTCAGTTTGTCCATTAGTCTGAGGATGAAAGGCAGACGAGAACGATAAATCAATGCCCATCCTAGCACAAAAGGATCGCCAGAACCTGGAAACAAACTGGGATCCTCTGTCAGACACAATATTCTCAGGAATGCCGTGTAAACGAACCACATTCTGAAGGAACACAGGAACCAGATCGGAAGAGGAAGGCAGCTTAGGCAAAGGCACCAAATGGACCATTTTTGAAAAGCGATCACATACCACCCAGATGACAGACATACCCCGAGACACCGGGAGATCAGAAATGAAATCCATGGAAATATGTGTCCAAGGCCTCTTCGGGACAGGCAAGGGCAAGAGCAACCCGCTGGCACGGGAACAGCAAGGCTTAGCTCGAGCACAAGTCCCACAGGACTGCACAAATGACCGTACATCCCGTGACAAGGAAGGCCACCAAAATGACCTAGCCACCAGATCTCTGGTGCCAAAAATTCCCGGATGACCTGCCAACACCGAGGAATGAACCTCGGAAATGACTCTGCTGGTCCACTTATCAGGAACAAACAGTCTGTCAGGTGGACAAGAGTCAGGTCTACCAGCTTGAAATCTCTGCAACACACGTCGCAAATCAGGAGAAATGGCTGACAAAATAACTCCTTCTTTAAGAATACCAACAGGTTCTGTGACTCCAGGAGAGTCAGGCACAAAGCTCCTTGAAAGAGCATCAGCTTTCACATTCTTTGAACCTGGTAAATACGAGACCACAAAGTCAAAACGGGAGAAAAACAATGACCAGCGGGCCTGTCTAGGATTCAAGCGTTTAGCAGACTCGAGATACATCAAATTTTTGTGATCAGTCAAGACCACCACACGATGCTTAGCACCCTCGAGCCAATGACGCCACTCCTCAAATGCCCACTTCATGGCCAGTAATTCCCGATTGCCAACATCATAATTCCGCTCAGCAGGCGAAAACTTCCTTGAGAAGAAAGCACATGGTCTCATTACCGAGCAACCAGGGCCTCTCTGTGACAAAACGGCCCCTGCCCCAATCTCAGAAGCATCCACCTCGACCTGAAAGGGAAGTGAGACATCAGGCTGGCACAAAACAGGCGCCGAAGTAAACCGGCGCTTTAACTCCTGGAACGCCTCCACGGCTGCAGGAGCCCAGTTAGCAACATCAGAACCTTTCTTGGTCATATCCGTCAAAGGTTTAACAACGCTAGAAAAATTAGCGATAAAACGACGGTAGAAGTTAGCAAAACCCAAGAACTTCTGAAGACTCTTAACTGACGTGGGTTGAGTCCACTCATGAATAGCTCGGACCTTGACTGGGTCCATCTCCACAGCAGAAGGGGAAAAAATAAACCCCAAAAAGGGAACTTTCTGTACTCCAAAGAGACACTTTGAGCCTTTAACAAACAAGGCATTCTCACGCAAAACCTGAAACACCATCCTGACCTGCTCCACATGTGAGTCCCAATCTTCAGAGAAAACCAGAATATCGTCCAGATAAACAATCATAAATTTATCCAGATACTTCCGGAAAATATCATGCATAAAGGACTGAAATACTGAGGGAGCATTAGAAAGCCCAAAAGGCATCACCAAGTACTCAAAATGACCTTCGGGCGTATTAAATGCAGTCTTCCATTCATCACCTTGCTTAATGCGCACAAGGTTGTACGCACCACGAAGATCTATCTTGGTGAACCACTTGGCACCCTTAATCCGGGCAAACAAGTCCGACAAGAGATGCAAAGGATACTGAAATTTTACAGTGATTTTATTCAGTAGCCGATAGTCAATACAAGGTCTCAAAGATCCGTCCTTCTTGGCCACAAAAAAGAATCCCGCACCAAGAGGGGAAGAGGATGGACGGATATGCCCCTTCTCCAGAGACTCCTTGATATATGAACGCATTGCGGCATGCTCAGGTACTGACAGATTAAATAATCTTCCCTTAGGAAATTTACTACCTGGAATCAAATCTATGGCGCAGTCACAGTCCCTATGAGGAGGCAGAGCACTGGATCTGGACTCACTGAATACATCCTGATAATCAGACAAATACTCAGGAACTTCCGAAGGAGTAGAGGAAGCAATAGACACTGGCGGGGAATCAGCATGAATTCCCTGACAGCCCCAACTTGACACAGACATTGCCTTCCAATCCAGGACTGGATTGTGGGTCTGTAACCATGGCAGACCCAAAACGACCAAATCATGCATTTTATGCAGAACAAGAAAACGAATCACCTCCCGATGTTCAGGAGTCATGCACATGGTCACCTGCGTCCAAAACTGCGGTTTATTTTCCGCCAATGGCGTAGCATCAATACCTCTAAGAGGAATAGGATTTACTAACGGTTCAAGAACAAAACCACAGCGCTTGGCAAATAACAGATCCATAAGACTCAGGGCAGCACCTGAATCCACAAACGCCATAACAGGGCAAGAAGACAAAGAGCAAATTAAAGTCACAGACAAAATAAATTTAGGTTGCAAATTACCAATGGCGACAGGACTAACAACCCTTGTTAGGCGTTTAGAGCATGCTGATATAACATGTGTAGAATCACCACAGTAAAAACACAACCCATTCTGACGTCTATGATTTTTCCGTTCATTTCTAGTCTGAATTCTATCACATTGCATTAAATCAGGTGTTTGTTCAGACAACACCACCAGAGGATTAGCGGTTTTGCGCTCCCGCAAACGCCGGTCAATTTGAATAGCAAGCGCCATAGAATCATTCAGACTTGTAGGAATGGGGAAACCCACCATCACATTCTTAATGGCTTCAGAAAGGCCATTTCTGAAATTTGCAGCCAGAGCACACTCATTCCACTGAGTAAGCACGGACCATTTCCGAAATTTTTGGCAATACACTTCAGCTTCATCCTGACCCTGAGAAATAGCCAGCAAGGCTTTTTCTGCCTGAATTTCAAGATTGGGTTCCTCGTAAAGCAATCCGAGCGCCAGAAAAAACGCATCAATATTCGCCAATGCCGGATCTCCTGGCGCTAGCGAGAAAGCCCAATCCTGAGGGTCGCCCCGCAAAAAAGAAATAACAATTTTAACTTGCTGAGCTGAATCTCCAGATGAACGGGGTCTCAGAGAAAGAAACAATTTACAATTATTCTGGAAATTCCTAAACCTAAATCGGTCTCCAGAAAACAATTCCGGAATAGGTATTTTAGGTTCAGACATAGGACTACTGGTAACAAAATCTTGTATACCCTGCACACGAGCTGCCAGCTGGTCAACACTTGTAATCAAGGTCTGGACATTCATGTCTGCAGCAAGCACAAGCCACTCAAAGGTAAAGGGGAGGAAGAGAAGGAAAGAAAAAAAAAAAAACTCAGAATTTCCTTTCTTATTATCCCACTTCTGCAATGCTTTAAACATTCAATGTTGGCCTGGCATACTGTTATGACCCCAATGGCAGAGGGTCTCAGGAATGATGCTAAGTCTGTAAATACAGAAAAACAGCTCATAGGGCAGTGGTAACTGGGCTGACCATATAACTAATCCTAGCACCACAAATACCAGCAGCCGGGGAACGTTCCTACGTTGGTCCTAGACGTCTCGCGCCAGCCGGAGAGCTAACTACCCCTAGAAGGGAAAAGAAAGACCTTTCTTGCCTCCAGAGGAAATACCCCAAAAAGTTGGATAGAAGCCCCCCACAAATAATAACGGTGAAGTAAGAGGAAAAGACAAACATAAGAATGAGCTAGGTTTTTAGCAAAGTGAGGCCCACTAGCTAATAGCAGAATATAGAAAGATAACTTATATGGTCAGCAAAAATCCTATCAAAAATATCCACACTGGAAATTCAAGAACCCCCGAACCGTCTAACGGCCCGGGGGGAGAACACCAGCCCCCTAGAGCTTCCAGCAAGGTCAGGAATCACATTTAGTACAAGCTGGACAAAAATGATAGCAAACAAATAACCCAAAAAACAAAGAAGCAAGACTTAGCTTAATTTAGCACGAACCAGGACCAGCAAACAGGAGCAAACAGAATGTGTCTGATAACACCGATGCCAGGCACTGGATTAAGGTTCCAGGAGGTTTATATAGCAACTCCCCTGAAGTAACGACCCAGCTGGGTGCAAACTGAGGGAAGGAAATCCCAGAGTCATATCACTAGTAACCACAAGAGGGAGACAAAAAAGTCTAATTCACAACAGCCTCCGCCGTGTTTTACAGATGATGTGGTATGCTTTGGATCATGAGCTGTACCACGCCTTCGCCATACTTTTCTCTTTCCATCATTCTGGTAGAGGATGATCTTGGTTTCATCTGTCCAAAGAATGTTCTTCCTGAACTGTGCTGGCTTTTTTAGTTGTTTTTTTTAGCAAAGTCCAGTCTAGCCTTTTTATTCGTGATGCTTATGAGTGGCTTGTACCGTGCAGTGAACCCTCTGTATTTACTTTCATGCAGTTTTCTCTTTATGGTAGATTTGGATATTGATACGCCGACCTCCTGGAGAGTGTTGTTCACTTGGTTGGCTGTTGTGAAGGGGTTTCTCTTCACCATGGAGATTATTCTGCGATCATCCACCACTGTTGTCTTCCTTGTGCTCCCAGGTCTTTTTGCATTGATGAGATCACCAGTGCTTTCTTTCCTTCTCAGGATGTACCAAACTGTAGATTTTGCCACTCCTAATATTGTAGCAATTTCTCGGATGTTTTTTTTTCTGTTTTCGCAGCTTAAGGATGGCTTGTTTCACCTGCATGGAGAGCTCCTTTGACCGCATGTTTACTTCACAGCAAAACCTTCCAAATGCAAGCACCACACCTCAAATCAACTCCAGGGCTTTTATCTGCTTAATTGAGTATGACATAACGAAGGGATTACCCACACCTGTCCATGAAATAGCCTTGGAGTCAATTGTCCAATTACTTTTGGTCCCTTTAAAAACAGGGTGGCACATGTTAAGGAGCTGAAACTCCTAAACCCTTCATCCAATTTTAATGTGGATTCCCTCACATGAAAGCTGAAAGTCTGAACTTCAACTGCATCTGAATTGTTTTGCTTAAAATTCATTGTGGTAATGTCTATAACCAAAATTAGAAAAATGTCGTCTCTGTCCAAATATATATGGACCTAACTGTATATGGTGCCTTTGATATCAAACTTGGAAGCATAAAGGAAACGTGTGAATGTGGTTTTCTTAAAAAAAAAAAATAACACAAATTGTAGTATAATTTCTCTCAGTATCTGAAATTAACACTAATTTTACCCTACATCCGTACTTAAATTATTACTAACTAGTTGTAAGATCATAATGTCTAAAGGTGTTACTCCAGAAAGAAAGTAAACTAACACAAACAAACTGAAATAAATGTGCAGGAACAGCTGCTGTAGTTGCAATGCGAAAGCAAGAAAGAAAAGAGGTAACAAAATGCTGCCAGCGCAAATATGTAAATGGCCATATTTATTACACAGCTCCTAGAAATGTGAGGTTCTTAGCGCACATTTTGATCAAATTGTGCGAGCCCATCTGCCAACGACAAGGCGACCTCTTCAGATGGGACCTACACTAACACTACACTAACCGGTATAAATAAAGCTCCTATGTCTAAAGTTGTTGATCCAGAAGAAGGCAAAAAACCCTGGACACACTCAGCCAATTTGTGACTCAGGGAAAAAATTCCTTCTTGACCCCGGGAAAAGGCGATCAGTCCTAGAACCCTGGATCAAACCCTACTACTAATACTATGGTTATTATTATCCTCCCACATTATCTATTGTTATTTATGTATTATTATTATTGTTTCTATTATAAGTAATGTTTATTCTAATATTAAAACTAAAATCATTACTATATGCTTATTATTAAAATACTAATTTAATAACTGCTTTTTGTCCTTTTTCTTCCTTATTATAAACTAGATGGCAGCCCGATTCTAAAGAATCGGGAGTCTAGAATCCATATATCTGCCTGGGGCCCCATATGCTGCCTGGGGCCCCTGTGCTCTGCCTGGGGCCACTGTGCTCTGCCTGGGGCCCCGTATGCTGCCTGGGGCCCCTGTGCTCTGCCTGGGGCCCCTGTGCTCTGCCTGGGGCCCCATGTTCTGCCTGGGGCCACTGTGCTCTGCCTGGGGCCCCATATGCTGCCTGGGGCCCCTGTGCTCTGCCTGGGACCACTGTGCTCTGCCTGGGGCCCCATATGCTGCCTGGGGCCCCTGTGCTCTGCCTGGGACCACTGTGCTCTGCCTGGGGCCCCATATGCTGCCTGGGGCCCCTGTGCTCTGCCTGGGGCCCCATATGCTGCCTGGGGCCCCTGTGCTCTGCCTGGGGCCCCTGTGCTCTGCCTGGGGCCCCATGTTCTGCCTGGAGCCACTGTGCTCTGCCTGGGGCCCCACATGTTCTGCCTGGGGCCCCTGTGCTCTGCCTGGGGCCCCTGTGCTCTGCCTGGGGCCCCTGTGCTCTGCCTGGGACCACTGTGCTCTAACTGGGGCCCCATATGCTGCCTGGGGCCCCTGTGCTCTGCCTGGGGCCACTGTGCTCTAACTGGGGCCCCATATGCTGCCTGGGGCCCCTGTGCTCTGCCTGGGGCCCCATATGCTGCCTAGGGCCCCTGTGCTCTGCCTGGGGCCACTGTGCTCTGCCTGGGGCCCCATATGCTGCCTGGGGCCCCTGTGCTCTGCCTGGGGCCCCATATGCTGCCTGGGGCCCCTGTGCTCTGCCTGGGGCCCCGTGTGCTGCCTGGGGCCCCTGTGCTCTGCCTGGGGCCACTGTGCTCTAACTGGGGCCCCATATGCTGCCTGGGGCCCCTGTGCTCTGCCTGGGGCCACTGTGCTCTAACTGGGGCCCCATATGCTGCCTGGGGCCCCTGTGCTCTGCCTGGGGCCCCTGTGCTCTGCCTGGGGCCACTGTGCTCTAACTGGGGCCCCATATGCTGCCTGGGGCCCCTGTGCTCTGCCTGGGGCCACTGTCCTCTGCCTGGGGCCCCATATGCTGCCTGGGGCCCATGTGCTCTGCCTGGGGCCCCATATGCTGCCTGGGGCCCCTGCCCATATGCTGCCTGGGGCCCCTGTGCTCTGCCTGGGGCCACTGTGCTCTAACTGGGGCCCCATATGCTGCCTGGGGCCCCTGTGCTCTGCCTGGGGCCACTGTGCTCTGCCTGGGGCCCCATATGCTGCCTGGGGCCCCTGTGCTCTGCCTGGGGCCCCTGTGCTCTGCCTGGGGCCCCATATGCTGCCTGAGGCCCCTGTGCTCTGTCTGGGGCCCCATATGCTGCCTGGGGCCCCTGTGCTCTGCCTGGGGCCCCGTGTTCTGCCTGGGGCCCCATGTTCTGCATGGGGCCACTGTGCTCTAACTGGGGCCCCATATGCTGCCTGGGGCCCCTGTGCTCTGCCTGGGGCCCCTGTGCTCTGCCTGGGGCCCCATGTTCTGCCTGGGGCCACTGTGCTCTGCCTGGGGCCCCACATGTTCTGCCTGGGGCCACTGTGCTCTAACTGGGGCCCCATATGCTGCCTGGGGCCCCTGTGCTCTGCCTGGGGCCACTGTGCTCTAACTGGGGCCCCATATGCTGCCTGGGGCCCCTGTGCTCTGCCTGGGGCCACTGTGCTCTGCCTGGGGCCCCATATGCTGCCTGGGGCCCCTGTGCTCTGCCTGGGGCCACTGTGCTCTAACTGGGGCCCCATATGCTGCCTGGGGCCACTGTGCTCTGCCTGGGTGTAGGACACTGGTGATGTCACTTATCTCCGGACATTAGCTCCGGACAATTAGCTCCGGACAATAGCTCCGGACATTATCTCCGGACATTAGCTCCGGACAGGAAGTTGGCACAAATTGCAGGAAATAGTATTCTAGGCAATTATATATTAGATATTCTACCATTGCAGCTTTAATCATTATTTTGTTATAACTATAAAAAGACTATTGTACCTTTTCTACTATAAATATTACTACTATACTATGTATATGCTTTTGATCCAGAAGAAGGCAAAAACCCTCAGACACTTTCAGCCAATCTGTGTCTGAAGGGAAAAATTCCTTCTTGACCCCGGGAAAAGGCGATCAGTCCTAGAACCCTGGATCAAGCCGCCTAATTCTATTAAAATGTGTATAGCTGGCTACCTTGTTATGACAACTACTTCTCTATATCTTATTTATACTACTGTAACTAATTGTTTACATTGTTATTAATTATTATGAATGCTACGCCGCTACCAATAATAAGGTCCCTATGTTACTTACTGCTAGATCAAACCTGCTGTTATAACTACTATTATTACTTTTACATTTTTATTCCTACTATTTTTTACTATTTTTACTACTTTTTGTTACTACTGTGAATAGCTAATATTAAAGTTTTGCCTACTACTATTAATATACTGCTGCTCTAATATTTTACCGCTCTTATTACTATTCTTTTTTTATACTTACCTCCCAGTATTTGCCGTATATGATGTTATCGGCTGAGAGGTCCTAGCAGGATTGTCCAAATGATGTTCTTCTTTCCTCTCAAATACTGGTTAACATATTGGAGGATGTGGCACTGCGTGGTCCTGCTGCTTCTTCTGGCCTCTGTCCTGCTGCTTCTTCTGGCCTCTGTCCTGCTGCTTCTTCTTGTCTCTGTTGTGGTCTTTCTTCCGGTGCCGATCTTAATTGTGATTTTGACCTTTTTTTTCTTCCTTTCTTCGTTTGGGGTTCTCTGCTCTTCATCCAGGTCCATACACAATATTTTAGCCCGCATTGCCCTTGCTTCTTGTTCTGTGATCTGGGTCTTCATGGATGGTGCAGGCTGTTCTTCATATTCATGCTTTGCTGTAAATTTCTTCTGGGCTTCTGGACTGGTCGGCATGAGGCGCTAAGAAGACAGCAGATTAAGTTACTCATGTACAGTAATAAGACATTCCTATACACCCTTGTAAAATTAAAGACAGCGGTATAGTCGTCTTCTCACTAACCTCCATCTTGTAGAGGGGTGACGGCAGAAACTTCATACAGAAGGCCAGTCTTCTGAATGCCTCCTCCGGTGTGATATCAACTGAAGAGAAAAGAACCAAATATTAGGATCACCCATACCCATACAGAGAGGATGTGACAGAGCGGCACTACTGATCGCCATATTGCTAACCATCCCGCTAAATTCTAGGAACAGAATTGTCAGTAAGAAGAAGATAGAAAACTGTGTTTTGTACATGGAAGATGCAATCATTCTGTAGCCTTCATGGCCAGTGATAGGATTCCCCTGTCTACCTATGAAGCTCACGTTCTACTCAGACCGGCGATGTCAACCTCTGTTGGGAATCAGTTTAGCTTTCTGGTATTTTTTACAGCAAATATCTGCAGTTCTATAGTTACCCCCCAAATTACTGGAAACCTGACACCTCCCAAAGATAAAGAAAGGTGAAGCCGTTGGGAGCCGTCTGACCACAGGACAGAGAATGTTCGCCTAACAGTGTGAGGAATCTCACCTGATCCAGCGCAGGATGAAGGTCCGGTCCACATGGTCTCGCTGTGGTCTTCACTCGTGTCAAAATCTATCAAAATCCTGTAAAATAGCAGAACAGTCAGAATAGGTTTTGGCCATTTGGGCAGATGCCATTGACTAGGGTGTGCTGTTACTGGAAACTTTGGGAAACACCGTCTGTGTGTTTAGGAGGCATTGCCGGAGCAAAGGCAACATTGGGCAATGTGCAGGATATGACTGTTATACATCCAATATCTGCCCATCCCCATTATTCTGTACTGTATATGGAGCACTTTATTTAATGGAGGAATATTCGGAATAAACGACTTCGGTCCGTTCTCCGATCTGCAGGCGCCGTTCTCTATGGAGGACGGAGCTGATGTTAAATATTGGACCCATCCAATAAGATGTGAGAAGTGGAGACAGCGGAGTATCAGCCGCCGGCTCCTCATCATGTACATGTCTGTATGTGAAGTGTTGGGGTAAATATGAACAATTAGTAACAGAACATCTCGGGTTATTCTGTATGAATATGTGATGAGATAAATCAGCCATCACTTATATTATATTACAGGTTTATACCTGAAATGTCGCAGTGGCTGCAGGTGTCCGTCTTCACTCTCCGCTGAGATAGAACAGACTGAAAATAACTGACGTTTGTGCTTTTTCAAATTTAAATCTAACAATCCTACTGGTTGTTTATTGCCATGGTGACAGAAGTCACTGATAATTTAAAGGGACATGACGGTATTATTGCACTATAGTGAATTTTACTATATGTAACTCCCCTTTGACACCATTTAAGCACATGGAGATGTGTTGTAATTCCCTGCACAGATGATAGGCGCAATAATATGCAGGTAAATGATATGAAGGACCAGTGCCCCATTTGTTCTAAGGATTGGTGCGGGTCCCAGGAATTGGGTCCTAGCAATATGTCATCGTTTACCAAAAACCCTGTAATTGCTTCTACTTCACTGTATTTTGTGAGGTCATGATATCTTATTATCTAGTTGGATTGCTTAAGGGAGTTTGTATTGTGTAATTTACAATAAGAATAGAAGTGTTGTCACCTAGGAGAGGCATGTTCAATAAATATTAGGCTTAGGCAGAGCTTCCATCAGGGCATTACTACCTTGACTGGAGAATGGGGCCCGATGAGCAGAAGGGGCCCACAATGGGTCCCGTCTCTTCTGTTCATCGGGCCTCAGGGGCGCGCTTCTGCCAGTGCAGTAACTGAACCTGAGACCGAGATGCAGGTTCAGTTAAACTCTATAGCCGTGCGGGCCTGCACAACAATAGTGAAAAGCCGCTAGCCAATAAGAAGAGAGTGGGAAGAGAGAGGCTAAGTGCCAGAATAGGCGCATACAGATGTGCCTTTTCTGGGGTGGCTGGGGGCAGATGTGTTTAGCCGGGGGGGGTCCTATAACCATGGTCCCTCTCTAGGCTATTAATATCTGCCCTCAGTCACTGGCTATCCCACTCTGACGGAGAAAATTGCACGGGAGCTCCCAAATTCTGCACACACACACTACTAACATTATTAGTGAGGACTATGTAAAAATATAACGGATATGAAATGGTTTAATGTATGTAAACCATGTCTCATATGTCTCATATCCTGTCGGGTTTGGTAAAGAGATGGCAAAAGCCGGCAATTGAATTACCGGCTTTTCTGCTATCTAGCTCTGTATGAAATATATATATATATATATATATATATATATATATATATATATATATATATATATATATATATATATATATATATATACCGTATTTTCAGGCGTATAAGATGACCTTTTAACCCCTGAAAATCTTCTTAAAAGTCGAGCGTCGACTTATACACCGGGTGCAGACCAATGTGCATATGGTGGGTGGGGGGAGAGTGGTCCCTATGATGAAGAGAGGGGGTGTCTCACAGGAAAGTGTGAGTGGAGTATCCCCCTATTACCTCATTGTGGCAGCGTGGGGTTTCTGTGCTGGTGAGCGGCGGCGGATCCTCTTTGTGCCGCGTGGGTGCTCTGTGCTGTGAGGCGGCGGCGGCGTATATTCGTGCAGCGTTGGGGCTCCGCCGGCATTTCCTCACAGCCTGGAGGCACCGGCAGCTCCATTGCTGCGATGCGGTGGCCTCCGGGAAATTCAGGAATTCCGGTGTAACAGGCCAGATTATACCCCCAGGCCAGACTATACCCGGGGTTAAAGTGGCCTAGGCTAGATTATACCCCGGGTATACTTTGGCCTAGGCCAAACTATACCCCGGGGTATAAAATAGCCTAGGCCAAAGTATACCCCTCCAGGCCAGATTATACCCCCCAGGGTAAGCTGAGGGAAAGCTGCTCATTCTTCTAGGTCACAGCTCCCCCTCCCATCGGGCACTGCTCCTTTTCAAGCTCCTCCACCTCTGGTGACGCCAGGGATCTCCCTTTCTAAGCCCCACCCCCTCCCTATAGTCACATGTGACATGAAATCTTCAGCCCTGCTCGTGCCAGCTCGTTGTCTTGGCGCCTTGGATATGCTTGGAAAAGGGCTTTGTATACCTAGGGGGCACTGACGAGCACTGAGGGGTGGGTGGGGAACCCCTTTACTGGTTGCTATGGGATATAGCATGATCACTCTATCCTAGCAACACCTTGGATACGCTTGGAAAAGGGGTTTATCTATCTTGGGGGCACCATTGCAGCACTGCGGGTGGGTGGGGAAACCTTTTACTGGTTGCTATGGGATTTTACATGATCACTCTATCCTAGCAACGCCTTGAATACGCTTGAAAAAGGGGTTTATCTACCTTGGGGGCACTCTCGCAGCACTTAAGGATAGGTGGTTAACCCCTTAGGTGGTTGCTATGGGATTTTACATGACCACTTTATCCTAGCAACGGCTTGTATACGCTTGGAAAAGGGGTTTATCTACCTTGGGGGCACCCTTGCAGCACTGTGGGGAAGCCGGGGAACCCTTTTACTGGTTGCTATGGGATTTTACATGACCAATTTATCCTAGCAACGCCTTGTATACGCTTGGAAAAGGGGTTAATCTACCTTGGGGGCACCCTCACAGCACTGCGGGGTGGGTGGGGAACCCTTTTACTGGTTGCTATGGGATTTTACATGGCCATTCTATCCTAGCAACGCCTTGGATACGCTTAAAAAATGGGTTTATCTACCATGGGGGCACCCTCGCAGCACTGCGGGGAAGCCGGGGAACCCTTTTACTGAGGAAGGAAACAGCACAAAAATTCAAAAGCTGACTTAGGCCATAGTATACCCCCGGGGGATAAACTTTATACCAGGGGGTATAAAATAGTTTTTATAGTATTTCTCTAGGCCATAATGTTATCACTTCACTGTTTTTCTCACCCTATTGCTTATTTGTTGAAAAGTGTGCAGATCTGAACTGACAGTAGATGGCGCTGTCCTGTCAGTGCATAGTTAATGATAACTTGTTTTGTATGTTCTCTATGACACCTCTCTGCTCTCTATGACACCAAATCTTTTCCAATTTTGACAACCATGGAAGATCAATTGTATGACCAGCTTTTGAGATTCTACACTGCAACAGAACAAAGGTACCCTCAGTATACCTACGATCTACCTCCTGAGAAACGTGCAAATGCCAAGTCCCAGTTTAGACAAACAGCAAAGCCATATCGAGCCCAAGGAGGAATTGTTTATCATAGGGAAAAGGAGGTTCTTACTAAAAGTCGACTGCCAAATATCCTGAAGGCCTGTCATGACAACCCAATATCTGGGGGCCATTTTGGCAGAGATAAAACTTTAGCCAAAATCTCTGACCGGTTTTACTGGAAGGGAATGAAAAATGACGTTCACCAGTATGTGAAAGCCTGTCAAAAATGTTTTGTTATAAATCCCAAAATCACAAAGGAAGCTCCACCACTCAACAGTATATCAGTGCCTGGAAAAGTATGGAGCTTAGTTGGGATTGATATGATTGGCCCTCTTCAGGAAACATCAAATGGCAACAAATATATAGTTGCTGCCACTGATCATTTCTCCAAATGGACTGAAGCAACAGCTGTCCCAGATAAGAGTGCCAAGTCAGTGGCAAATTTTTTGTACTCCGTTATCTGTCGCCTTGGCTGTATGGAGACTCTGATTAGCGACCAGGGACGAGAGTTTGTAAACTCGATCATTGACAACCTGATGGAACATTTTCAAACAGATCACCGTATTTCATCTGCATACCACCCACAAACAAATGGCCAGCGGGAACGTGATAATCGGACACTTAAAGAAGCTCTTAGTAAGCTTGTCAATGACCAAGGAAACAACTGGGATCAATTCATCCCTGGTGTTCTGTTTGCCTATCACACATCTGTGCATGCTTCAACCAAGGTTACTCCATTTGAGGTCATGTATGGACGGAAGGCCAAGCTTCCCATGGACCTTAATCCCTCAAAAGATGATACGGTGGATCCCATGCCCATTTCAGATCATGCCACCCCTGATGTGCTAAATACACTGTCAAGCATTCTTAAAAAGCTGCACTCAGACGTCAGTACCAACATCCACTCTGCTCAAGAACACCAGAAGTGTGCCTTTGATCGCCGACACAAAAGCAACAAAGAAATCACTGCTGGTACCATAGTTTATATCAAGAATCAGCGCCGTATTCAACGCATAGGTTCAAAGATGGAACCACGCTGGATTGGACCTTATTTAGTTGTGGAATCCTTGACCAAGGGACGAGTAAAACTTAAGAACAACAAAACTGGCAAGATATTAAGCAACACATACCACACCAGCAACCTAAAGATTTACCAGGATAAAGAGGCTTCTCCACCATCCGATGATGATTATTCCAGTGACTCTGCCACACAGAAAAATAAGCAAACTAAGGCTTTCAACCTACTACCAAGTTCAAGAAGGAAGTATCTTAGCACCACTCTTGGCCTTACGTTTAGTAAGGTTGTATACTGTGGATGCAGACGAGACCTTGAACAACCACGGCGTACATATAAAACCAAAGGTGATGGAAACTGCTTCTTCCGGGCCATCAGCTACATCTTGACAGGAACAGAGGACAACCATTCCCTTCTCAGAGATAAAGTCATCCACCATATGAAAACTGACTTGACAAAAAAACTACAGGACTACTTGAACCAAAATGTGAATGAATATGTGAACATCTCTGGAATCTCTCGTGATGGAGTCTGGGCAACTGATGCAGAGATCATGACCACGGCGAATCTGTTGAGTTGCGACATAATAATCTACACAAACGTCGGTGACTCCATGGATTGGTTGACATATCCTGCAAGCTTCAATCTGCAGTCAACAACTGAACATGCACTGTATCTTGAAAATAAGCACGATCATTTCAATGTTGTTATCAGTGTTTAGCTTTAAACGTTAATTTGGTAGCAAGGACATGCTAGACTAAATGTCATAATACACAGAATGACTGTTGGGCGATTTGTTGCCCCAGATAATTGCATTGCATGATAAGTGACTTATAGCTAATGAGAAATTATTGCCCCCCCTCCCACCGCTAGGTGGTGCTGGCTCTGCTTCTACAAGCTCCAACGGCACTAGCCAGGTGCCGCTCTCCTCTATGGCGCCTGGCTGTGACGTCGGCGCATGGAGAGGCAGCGCCACCTAGCGGCAGGAGGGGGACCCCGTCTACCAGGAGACGGGCAGCGGCGGTTAGCGAGGGGGGGTAATCGGGCAGCCCCCCTAAGGTAACTATAAAATGGGGGGGTATTTGTAATGCATATGCATTACAAATACCCCCCTTTACAACTACTTTTGCCATGGGCAAAAGTTTTGTATAGTGGGAGGTACTCTTTAAGAATTGTCAGTTTGGTTTCTCAATAAAATGTTGAAGCATTAAGTAATTCTTGTGTATATCACTCAATGCAAATGATTTCATTGGGGTATAATATGAGCTGAGAGGTATAAATTGGGCTAGGCAACTTTAACCCCAGATTAGTTACATAATCTGGCCTGGAGGGGTATAGTTTGGCCTAGGCTATTTTACACCCCGGGGTATAGTTTGGCCTAGGCCAGTTTATGCCCGGGTATACTCTGGCATAGACCAAATTATACCCGGGGTTAATCTGGGACAGGGTTACTTTGGCCTGTTACACCGAGGAACCCTTTTACTGGTTGCTATGGGATTTTACATGACCACTTTATCCTAGCAATGCCTTGTATATGCTTGGAAAAGGGGTTTATCTACCTTGGGGGCACCCTGCTTGCTATAGGGTTTTACATGGTGTAAGTACCTTAGATTGATCATTTGAAATCGCTTAGCAACCAGGAAAAGAGTTCCCCAGCCTCCATGCAATGCTGCGACAGTGCCCCCAAGGTAGATAAGCCCCTTTTCCAAGCGTATCCAAGGCGTTGCTAGGATAAAGTGGCCATGTAAAATCCCATAGCAACCAGTAAAAGGGTTCCCCGGCTTCCCCGCAGTGCTGTGAGGGTGCCCCCAAGGTAGATAAACCCCTTTTCCAACCGTATCCAGGGCGTTGCTAGGATAAAGTGGCCATGTAAAATCCCATAGCAACCAGTAAAAGGGATCCCCACCCACCCCGCAGTGCTGTGAGGGTGTCCTCCAAGGTAGATTAACCCCTTTTCCAAGCGTATACAAGGCGTTGCTAGGATAAATTGGTCATGTAAAATCCCATAGCAACCAGTAAAAGGGTTCCCCGGCTTCCCCGCAGTGCTGTGAGGGTGCCCCCAAGGTAGATAAACCCCTTTTCCAACCGTATCCAGGGCGTTGCTAGGATAAAGTGGCCATGTAAAATCCCATAGCAACCAGTAAAAGGGATCCCCACCCACCCCGCAGTGCTGTGAGGGTGTCCTCCAAGGTAGATTAACCCCTTTTCCAAGCGTATACAAGGCGTTGCTAGGATAAATTGGTCATGTAAAATCCCATAGCAACCAGTAAAAGGGTTCCCCGGCTTCCCCGCAGTGCTGTGAGGGTGCCCCCAAGGTAGATAAACCCCTTTTCCAACCGTATCCAGGGCGTTGCTAGGATAAAGTGGCCATGTAAAATCCCATAGCAACCAGTAAAAGGGATCCCCACCCACCCCGCAGTGCTGTGAGGGTGTCCTCCAAGGTAGATTAACCCCTTTTCCAAGCGTATACAAGGCGTTGCTAGGATAAATTGGTCATGTAAAATCCCATAGCAACCAGTAAAAGGGTTCCCCGGCTTCCCCGCAGTGCTGTGAGGGTGCCCCCAAGGTAGATAAACCCCTTTTCCAACCGTATCCAGGGCGTTGCTAGGATAAAGTGGCCATGTAAAATCCCATAGCAACCAGTAAAAGGGATC
This sequence comes from Ranitomeya variabilis, assembly GCF_051348905.1. NCBI lineage: Eukaryota > Metazoa > Chordata > Amphibia > Anura > Dendrobatidae > Ranitomeya > Ranitomeya variabilis. The sequence continues at coordinate 59,698 of NW_027507950.1, read as the reverse complement.
CCCACCCACCCCGCAGTGCTGTGAGGGTGTCCTCCAAGGTAGATTAACCCCTTTTCCAAGCGTATACAAGGCGTTGCTAGGATAAATTGGTCATGTAAAATCCCATAGCAACCAGTAAAAGGGTTCCCCGGCTTCCCCGCAGTGCTGTGAGGGTGCCCCCAAGGTAGATAAACCCCTTTTCCAACCGTATCCAGGGCGTTGCTAGGATAAAGTGGCCATGTAAAATCCCATAGCAACCAGTAAAAGGGATCCCCACCCACCCCGCAGTGCTGTGAGGGTGTCCTCCAAGGTAGATTAACCCCTTTTCCAAGCGTATACAAGGCGTTGCTAGGATAAATTGGTCATGTAAAATCCCATAGCAACCAGTAAAAGGGTTCCCCGGCTTCCCCGCAGTGCTGTGAGGGTGCCCCCAAGGTAGATAAACCCCTTTTCCAACCGTATCCAGGGCGTTGCTAGGATAAAGTGGCCATGTAAAATCCCATAGCAACCAGTAAAAGGGATCCCCACCCACCCCGCAGTGCTGTGAGGGTGCCCCCAAGGTAGATTAACCCCTTTTCCAAGCGTATACAAGGCGTTGCTAGGATAAATTGGTCATGTAAAATCCCATAGCAACCAGTAAAAGGGTTCCCCGGCTTCCCCGCAGTGCTGTGAGGGTGCCCCCCAAGGTAGATAAACCCCTTTTCCAACCGTATCCAGGGCGTTGCTAGGATAAAGTGGCCATGTAAAATCCCATAGCAACCAGTAAAAGGCTATAGTCTGGCCTGAGGGTATAGTGTGGCCTGTTATAGTTTGGCCTAGGCTGTTTTACATCCTTAGGTATAGTTTGGCCTAGGCCAAAATATACCCAGGGTTAAATGTAGCCTAGGCCACTTTAACCCTGGGGGGTATAATGTGGCCTGGAGGGGTATAGTTTGGCCTAGGCTATTTTACACCCCGGGGTATAGTTTGGCCTAGGCCATTTTATGCCTGGGTATAGTTTGGCCTAGGCCAGTTTATACCCCGGGGTATACTCTGGCCTAGGCCAAATTATACCCGGGGTTAATCTGGGACGGGGTTACTTTGGCCTGTTACACCGGGAATTCAGATCTCGTCCCGAGCTATCGAGATATCATTTTATTCAACTTTCTATGGCCTACATGTTCATATAGACGGCTTATGAGGGTTGATCCTATGGACAGATTGTGCCGACATAAACATTCAATCATCAACAGACCTGTGCCCAGTGAATCTATAATAAGTCATACAGATTGACAGATTGTTAGTCTTTCTTTGTCCTTCAATGTGTAACTGCGCATATCTTAGAGGACCTGGTGTGGAATTCTGCTGCTGTAGTCCATTCACTTCATTGGTCGATGTGCCGTGTATTAAGAGATGCTCCTCTGTATTCCACAGATGTAACACATGGTTTTACCACCATGAGCCATTCTCATCTGACTTCCATCATTAATGTGGCATCTTACATCCACTGTTATGATCTGGTGACCTTGGAGCCGCATGAAACTTTCTCTGGAGTCGGTGGAACCTGTACTGACCGCAAATCCTGAACTAACACCGCAACTAGAAGTAGCCGTGGGGTGTGCCTAACAAACCCTAGATACCTCGACACAGCCGGAGGACTAAATACCCCTATAGATGGAAATAGGAATGCTACCTTGCCTCAGAGCAGACCCCCAAAGGATAGGCAGCCCCCCACGAATAATGACTGTGAGTAGGAGAAGAATAGACACACGCAGGTAGAAAACAGGATTTAGCAAAAGAGGCCACTCTAGCTAAATAGGAAAGGATAGGACAGATTACTAGGCGGTCAGTATTAAAACCCTTCCAAAAATATCCACAGCAGATAATACAAAAAGTTCCACAATCTAACTAAAGACATGGAATGTATATCTGCCACTCCAGAGAATCCAACAAGACTGAAAAAATACTGACACAATCTAAGCTGGACAAGAAAACACAAGAATAGCACTGAATTGTGAAGCACACAGCATGTGTGCCACAGGAAAAAAACCCAGACACTTATCTTTGCTGATTTGGCAGAAAGGCAGGAGGAACCAGGCAGAGGTCCTACACCTCCCAACAATTGACAACTGGCAAGGACTAATGAATCCTGCATGCCTAAATACCCCAGTCAGAACTGCAATCAACAGATACACCTGACCAGGACTGCAACTCAGGGGCAACTGCATTACCACCTACAACCACCGGAGGGAGCCCAAAAGCAGAATTCACAACAGTACCCCCCCCCTTGAGGAGGGGTCACCGAACCCTCACCAGAGCCCCCAGGCCGATCAGGACGAGCCAGATGAAAAGCATGAACAAAATCAGCAGCATGGACATCAGAAGCAAAAACCCAAGAATTATCCTCCTGGCCATAACCCTTCCATTTGACAAGGTACTGAAGCCTCCGCCTCGAAAAACGAGAATCCAAAATCTTCTCAACCACATACTCCAACTCCCCATCAACCAAAACAGGGGCCGGAGGATCAACAGAGTGAACAACGGGCACCACATATTTCCGCAATAAAGATCTATGGAAGACATTATGGATAGCAAAAGAGGCCGGAAGCGCCAATCGAAAAGACACCGGATTAATAATCTCAGAAATCCTATAAGGACCAATAAACCAAGGCTTAAACTTAGGGGAAGAGACCTTCATAGGAACATGACGGGAAGACAACCAAACCAAATCCCCAACCCGAAGCCGGGAACCAACACACCGACGACGGTTAGCAAAACGTTGAGCCTCCTCCTGAGACAACACCAAATTGTCCACCACATGAGCCCAAATCTGCTGCAACCTGTCAACCACAGAATCCACACCAGGACAGTCAGAAGGCTCAACCTGCCCAGAAGAAAAACGAGGATGAAAACCAAAATTACAAAAAAAAGGCGAAACCAAAGTAGCTGAACTAGCCTGATTATTAAGGGCAAACTCGGCCAATGGCAAATAGGCCACCCAATCATCCTGATCTGCAGACACAAAGCATCTCAAATATATCTCCAAAGTCTGATTAGTTCGCTCGGTCTGGCCATTTGTCCGAGGATGAAATGCAGAAGAAAAAGACAAATCAATGCCCAGCCTAGCACAAAAGGCCCGTCAAAACCTAGAAACAAACTGGGAACCTTTGTCGGACACAATATTCTCCGGAATACCATGCAAACGAACCACATGCTGAAAAAACAACGGAACCAACTCTGAAGAGGAAGGCAATTTAGGCAAAGGCACCAAATGAACCATCTTAGAAAACCAGTCACAAACAACCCAGATAACCGACATCCTCTGGGAAACCGGAAGATCAGAAATAAAATCCATAGAAATATGCGTCCAGGGCCTCTCAGGGACCGGCAATAGCAAAAGTAACCCACTAGCATGGGAACAACAAGGCTTGGCCCACGCACAAGTCCCACAGGACTGCACAAAAGAACGCACATCACGTGACAACGAAGGCCACCAAAAGGACCTACCAACCAAATCTCTGGTACCAAAAGTACCAGGATGACCAGCCAACACAGAACAGTGAACCTCAGAAATCACTCTACTAGTCCATCTGTCAGGAACAAACAATTTCCCCACAGGACAGCGGTCAGGTCTATCAGCCTGAAATTCCTGAAGAACCCGCCGTAAATCAGGGGAAATGGCAGAAAGGACCACCCATTCTTTCAGAATGCCGACCGGTTCAAGGACCTCAGGAGAATCAGGCAAAAAACTCCTAGAAAGGGCATCAGCCTTAATATTCTTAGAACACGGAAGATACGAAATCACAAAATCAAAATGGGAAAAAAACAAGGACCATCAAGCCTGTCTAGGACTCAGCCGTTTGGCAGACTCGAGGTAAATCAAATTCTTATGATCGGTCAGGACCACAATACGGTGCTTAGCTCCCTCAAGCCAATGTCGCCACTCCTCAAACGCCCACTTCATAGCCAACAACTCCCGATTGCCGACATCATAATTGCGTTCAGCAGGCGAAAACTTGCGGGAGAAGAAGGCACACGGTTTCATCAAAGAACCAACAGAATCCCTCTGAGACAAAATGGCCCCTGCCCCAATCTCAGAAGCATCAATCTCAACCTGAAACGGAAGAGAAACATCTGGTTGGCGCAACACCGGAGCAGAAGTAAATCGGCGTTTAAGCTCCTGAAAGGCAGAGACAGCCGCAGAGGACCAATTCGCCACATCAGCGCCTTTTTTCGTCAAATCAGTCAAGGGTTTAACCACGCTGGAGAAGTTAGCAATGAAACGGCGATAAAAATTTGCAAAACCCAAAAATTTCTGAAGGCTCTTCACGGATGTGGGTTGAATTCAATCATGAATGGCCTGAACCTTAACCGGATCCATCTCCATAGATGAGGGAGAAAAAATAAAGCCCAAAAAAGAAACCTTCTGCACCCCAAAGAGACACATAGACCCCTTCACAAACAAAGCATTGTCACGAAGGATCTGAAATACCATCCTGACCTGTTCCACATGAGACTTCCAATCATCGGAAAAAATCAAAATATCGTCCAAATATACAATCAAGAATTTATCAATATAAGTCCGGAAGATATCATGCATGAAGGATTGAAAAACAGATGGAGCGTTATTGAGCCCAAATGGCATCACAAGGTATTCAAAATGGCCTTCGGGCGTATTAAACGCAGTTTTCCATTCATCACCCTGCTTAATACGAACAAGATTATATGCCCCCCGAAGGTCAATCTTCGTAAACCAACTAGCCCCCTTAATCCTAGCAAACAAATTGGAAAGCAAAGGTAAAGGGTATTGAAACTTGACCGTGATCTTATTCAAGAGGCGATAATCAATACAAGGTCTCAAGGAGCTATCCTTCTTAGCAACAAAAAAAAAACCTGCTCCCAATGGTGAAGAAGATGGCCGAATATGCCCTTTCTCCAAAGACTCCTTAATATAACTCCGCATGGCGGTATGTTCAGGCACACACAGGTTGAAAAGTCGGCCCTTAGGAAACTTACTGCCTGGAATCAAGTCAATCGCACAATCACAGTCCCTGTGCGGTGGAAGGGAACTGGACTTGGGCTCATCGAATACATCCTGAAAATCAGAGAAAAACTCTGGAATTTCAGAAGAGGAAGAAGAGGAGATTGACATCAAAGGAACATCATTATGAACCCCCTGACAACCCCAACTAGTCACAGACATAGATTTCCAATCCAACACAGGATTATGTACCTGCAACCACGGGAAACCCAGCACGATAACATCATGCAAATTATGCAACACCAGAAATCGACAATCTTCCTGATGGGCTGGCGCCATGTGCATGGTCACCTGTGTCCAAAACTGGGGCTTATTTTTAGCCAAAGGTGTAGCATCAATCCCCCTTAAAGGAATAGAGTTCTGCAAAGGCTGCAAGGGAAAACCACAACGCCTGGCAAACTCAAAATCCATTAAGTTCAAGGCGGCGCCTGAATCCACAAACGCCATGACAGAAAATGATGACAATGAGCAGATCAAGGACACCGATAACAGAAATTTAGGTTGTACAGTACTGATAGTAAATGAACTAGCAATCCTTTTTGTCCGCTTAGGGCAGACTGAAATGACATGAGAAGCGTCGCCACAATGACTTTGCTCTAAGGACGACGCCACAGCGCGCACAGTTTGACGCTCCCGCAAGCGCCGATCAATCTGAATGGCCAGAGACATAGAATCACTCAGACCGGAAGGCGTGGGGAACCCCACCATAACATCTTTAACGGATTCAGAAAGACCCTTTCTGAAAATTGCCGCCAAAGCATCATCATTCCATTTAGTCAACACAGACCATTTTCTAAATTTCTGACAATACAATTCTGCCGCCTCTTGACCCTGAGACAGGGCCAACAAGGTTTTCTCTGCTTGATCCACGGAATTCGGTTCATTATATAATAATCCTAAAGCCTGAAAAAAGGAATCTACATTAAGCAAGGCCGGATTCCCAGATTCCAGGGAAAATGCCCAATCCTGTGGATCGCCACGCAGCAGGGAGATGACAATTTTAACCTGCTGAATGGAATCACCGGAGGATCGCGGTCTCAGAGCAAAAAACAGTTTACAATTGTTTTTAAAACCCAAAAATTTGGACCTATCACCAAAAAACAAATCAGGAGTAGGAATCTTCGGCTCTAAAGTAGGAGTCTGAACAATATATTCAGAAATACCCTGTACCCTAGCAGCAAGCTGGTCTACACGAGAAGCTAATTCCTGAACATCCATGCTGGCACAAGACTCCTTAGCCACCCATAAATAAAGAGGGAAGAACAGACTGCAGAAAAAAAATGGCTCAACACCTTTCTTCCCTTCTTCTGAGATGCATTTAACTCATCATGGGCCAGTTGTACTGTTATGATCTGGTGACCTTGGAGCCACATGAAACTTTCTCTGGAGTCGGTGGAACCTGTACTGACCGCAAATCCTGAACTAACACCGCAACTAGAAGTAGCCGTGGGGTGTGCCTAACAAACCCTAGACACCTCGACACAGCCGGAGGACTAAATACCCCTATAGATGGAAATAGGAATGCTACCTTGCCTCAGAGCAGACCCCCAAAGGATAGGCAGCCCCCCACGAATAATGACTGTGAGTAGGAGAAGAATAGACACACGCAGGTAGAAAACAGGATTTAGCAAAAGAGGCCACTCTAGCTAAATAGGAAAGGATAGGACAGATTACTAGGCAGTCAGTATTAAAACCCTTCCAAAAATATCCACAGCAGATAATACAAAAAGTTCCACAATCTAACTAAAGACATGGAATGCATATCTGCCACTCCAGAGAATCCAACAAGACTGAGAAAATACTGACACAATCTAAGCTGGACAAGAAAACACAAGAATAGCACTGAATTGTGAAGCACACAGCATGTGTGCCACAGGAAAAAAAAACAGACACTTATCTTTGCTGATTTGGCGAAAGGCAGGAGGAACCAGGCAGAGGTCCTATACCTCCCAACAACAATTGACAACTGGCAAGGACTAATGAATCCTGCACGCCTAAATACCCCAGTCAGAACTGCAATCAGCAGATACACCTGACCAGGACTGCAACTCAGGGGAAATTGCATTACCACCTACAACCACCGGAGGGAGCCCAAAAGCAGAATTCACAACAACCCACATAGCAGGCGTTGAATAATACATTTTGCACACCACACTGTAAGCTTAGTTATGAATGAGATTCCTAGGACGTCAGCCAGGGGCGGACACAGACTGCAGAGGGCCCCTGTGCAAGAAACCTTCCTGCCCCCCCACCCCATACCGCAACAAAGTTATGTAAACATATAGTAGGTTGTAATATTTATTATCTGTTTAGAACACAACTATCAACTCTAAATAATAAATTTAAGTTCAATATTTAACAACTGAATATAACACAAAGCAGTCATGCAATTGATGTCATATCTGGCAAATCTGGATGTGCTTATTGTGGCCTATGACTTATCAAGCAGCACAGACTGTTATTACTTTATAAACTGGAGGAAATAATACTGTAGTGAGGAGGATTTTATTTTTTTCAAAACGTAAATGGGTTGTCCAGGACTGTTTTATTATTTAACTATGAACCTATGAACTGATAGGCAGGTAGTTGCTAACTACCCACCTGTTCTGTGCTGGCCTAGAGCGGTCAAGGACTGCTCCTGCCACAGATCCTGCTGCTTCATGTCAATAGAGCAGCTTTTCATGTTCTGGGCTGCTCTGTTTATGGGGCATGACTGCCGACCTCATGCTGTTCAATAGCCGGCTCCCTGTAGTTATGCAATGGGGAGATGGCTGTCAATCAGCAGAAAGATGGCAGTCACAGCCCTTCAACAGACTAGAAGAGAAGCTGCTGTTCTGTTGATGTGATGTCAGAGGAAGCAGCAGTAGTGGTCTGTGACTACCCTGAGCTGGCACAGGTCTGCACTGGGCAGGACAGGCAGTTAGTTAGTAACTACCTGCCTGTTAGAGCTTAGGCCTATAGTAAAAAAATATAATGGTTTTAGACAACCCATTTAATAATAATTAGTAAACAACTGTACCCTTTATTGCTAAATACTAAAAACCATTTTACTAAATTTACTAAATCAAATCAAGATAACTAGGCTTTAGTCAGCCATTCAAATGTTTGAATTTAGAAATGTTCACTGAAAAATGTATTTCAAACAGTAAAACTGTGTGGAGGTGTGAACAATTTACTTAAAACTCATGGCCACACAAGGCCCATTCATACAATAAAAGACACCAGAGACAGTAGGTGGAAGTAAAGGCCGTGTCATTTATTTTAGAGTAACTTTAAGAACCATAAAACACATATCAATTTCTTTAAATTAATAACTCATAAATAACCGTAAGTTTAACCACCATACCACCAATCCACCCAAAGGGCGATTTTCCAAAAGCCGGGGCTCAGAGAGACCTGGCCCCCCCACTACAACACAGCCATTGCTCCACCATTGTCTGCAGGTCTAAATTGAAAATGTCCAAACCTATGTCTGAAAGATGAACCAAGTCAGTACGGAATAAGCCGGGTAAAAAACCCTCAAGTTCAAAGTGTCTAAAAGAAAACCCATTAATCATTGGCAGAAATCTGCACAAACCTCTGTTGACTCGTTTCCGAATTTTCTCAAAAAAAGATAGCTCTTTCGTAGACCAAATTAACCTAGGAATGATCTCGGAGAATGCAAAACAAGTGAAAGGAAAAGATTGTTTAAAAGAAACAAAATCAGATCTTAATCGAGATAAAAGATCTAGGGTTTTGGATCTCCCGAGATCATTCCCACACAGATGGAAAATAACCAAATCGGGAAGAGGAAATTTAACGAAGCATCTATTAACTTCAGGAAATAAATTAAACCAGGATAAGCCTTTAACGCTGTGCCAAAAAATTAAAACTGAATCTTGGCTGAAAGAAAGGTTCTCAGAATAAAAGCGTTGGTTGGCTCTCTTCTGCGCCCAGAACACATAAGAGTGTCCTATGATCCATACAACTCTGGCACCTGAAATGAAATCAAAGTCAGTCATCATAAAGATCGTGCCTAACATACAGCTTAAATCTACCTGACTCCCATCTACCCAGTTGCATTATCTGAGAGTTTTTGCAGACCAGCTCTCGCAGCCTCTGTTGCCGCACCTATTCGGAAGGAATGAGAGGTAAATTTTAAATGATCTTTTTTTAAAAAACGCAAACACTTCTTCAAAACCGAGTTGAATTGGAAAATCGTCGCGGGAGAACCATCTGAATGGATAAACAAAGGACCAGGAAGAGAAGGTCTAACACGAAGCCAATTTGAGGTATTAAATAACGGGCAGGAGATTTCATCAGGTTTCGCCTCGATTCTTAGTCTAACACCTCTGCCCAACTGGTCAGTTTTAGAGCGCCTAACAAATAAAATTAAATGTGAGTCCAAAATTGACACATCTGAAACCATCAAACCCGAAGGGTTGCATTTTTTCTCTGAAACCAATTCCCCGATCCGCAAAGCACCAAAATATGCTAACGAAAAAGCAGAAGAAAATAAAGCTGTTTCAAAAGAATCTGTACAAACTTCACGGAGGGATAAACAAAGGTCTTTCAAAAAGGAAAGGGAAATCGGACGTCTATTATCTGGTTTAAAACTAGACCTTTTAAAACCTTTCAAAAATTGTTTAATAGGGAATAAACCCGTCAAAGGAGTTTTGCCGAGCAATTTCAGAAAAAACGAGATCCCAGCTAGGGATTTAGATACCGCCGAAAAAGAAAGACCTTTATTACATAAAAACTCGAGAAATTTCAAACCCGAAATAGGACTGGACATGCTGAAATTAAAATTGTTAAGATTGCAAAAGTTAATCCAATCTTGCCATGCGGCTGAGTAATCAGCCCATGTTCTGGCTGATAATGAATTAGCGATAAAGCGAGGAATCAATTCAGAATTATTTCCCAAATCTGACGAGGGCAAGCCGCGGAATCCAGATCTGCAGAGGGAACCTGTTGGCGAAAGATTTGCCATTGTTGACAGCAAATAGAATCGGTGATTACAGATAATTTACTTGTTCCACTTTTAGCTTTTAGCCAAATATTCAGCTTTAAACAAAGGAGTACCAACTGTCTCAGGATTCTCAAAGCCCAGCGATTCTTGGATGAAAGAGTGTTAATTCCAAGAATAACACCGGGATCGTTAGACAAAAATAAAATCCTATTATCCTTTAGTAAGTGCCCCCACAGAGACAGGCCAATGAAGATAGAAAAGAGTTCCAGAACCATAGCATTCTCTACTATCCTGTTCCGGACCCAAGAATCTGGCCATTTGTGGAAAAACCAGTGAGGAGATAAAAGGATACCACAACCTAACTCCCTTTTACAGGAAAAAGCAAAATTGAAATTGTCAGCAAGGGTGAAAGCCGATTGCCAACAGCTTTTACCGTTGTAGGTGGTCAAAAATGTACGCCAAATCACCAAATCCTCCCTCAATTCAGATGATATTCTGATATGAGATTCCGGAGAAGAGACTCCAATCGTCGAGTCATAAAGACGCCTGGAAAAACTCCTACCCATCGGGATAACGCGTAAGGCGAAGTTCAACAGACCCAAAAGAGACTGCATTTCCTTTAGAGTAACCTTCTTACGCTGCAAGAATTTGTCGAGGGTGGAGCATAATTTAGAAATTTTTTCATCCGGAAGTCTACATTCCATATGCATTGAATCCAAGGTAATACCTAAGAATTCAATCACATTGGTGGGTTGGCATGTTTTATCATGCGCTAAAGAAACACCGAATAAGTCACACATTGCTGAAAAGCTGTTCAGTGCTGATAGGCAAGCATCCGAAAAAGGGGGGCCGACAAAAAGGAAATCATCCAAGTAATGTAGGATTCCAGCATCCTGAATGCTTGTTCCCAATACCCAGTGAAGAAAACACGAAAAACTCTCAAAATAAAAACAGGATAACGCAAAACCCATGGGCAAACACTTATCAAAGAAAAATTGATTATCAAAATGAAAACCCAGAGAATTGAAGCCAGAAGGTTTAATAGGAAGTAATCTAAAAGCAGATTTTATGTCCGCTTTAGACATCAAACAGAATCTGCCAAATTTCCGAAGAAGATCAATGGCAGAATCGAATGATGAATAAGAAACGGAACATTTAGACTTGTCCACCTCATCATTCAAGGAGGAGCCAAAAGGGAAGGAGAGATGGTGAATTAAACGATAACTTCCAGTTTCTTTTTTGGGAACAATCCCAAGGGGGGACACCCGAAAATTCGAAAACGGGGGACGGGAAAATGGGCCAGCAACCCTGCCTAAATCCAGTTCTTCAAAAATCTTCTTCCTTGCCACCTCAGGATGGTGGTTCAGAGTAGGTAAATTCCTAACCACTTTACATCCGGAACCTTTAAACTGGGGAACATCAAATCCAAAACAGAAGCCATTAAACAAAAGCCTACTAGTCTCCTGATTTGGGTAGATGCTTAGCCACCACAGCATTTCTACCAGCTTCACAGGCGTCTGCGCCTTTAGGAATGGATTCTTTCGAAGCTGAGTAGGATGACTGTTTTCTGAAACATTTGAACAAGGGGTGAGGATTAGCGCAGAAGGAGCACTCGTGCCGAAACCTGCACGAATTACCCCATTTGCAAGAAGTTTCATTGAATGCGAAACATACACCTTTTTTTGAAAGCTGGGAACCGTTTGTTTGGCAGCAAAGTGCCTCTGAGGGAGCATCAAATTAATCCACAGCCCGACATCTTTTACCCCCCAATTAATATCCGGGTGGACAGCCAATTTTTGTCTGAAAGCCTCGTCGTAATGGAGCCAGGCGACACCTCCAAAATTACGATAGGCCTCTAAAATAATATCCAAATGCTGGAATAATTTGGAACAAAGATTGGGAAACTTCCCTCCTAGTACAGCTGAATAGATCGAGAATGCCTGTAACCAATTGTTAAAGGACTTAACTGAACCCCGCTTGGAATCATCACTATCCTGTTTAATATCCTTCTCAGGTCTATTCAGCTGATCCCTACGAGGAAGCAAAGAAAATAGGTCCACATAGCTATTGTTCCAAATGAGATCTTTGACAGATGAGCTCAGGTGAAAACCAAGTGGTGAGAGCTCACAAGTCAAAGCCTCCTTGAAAGTGTTCTGAGGTAACAGGTTACAGACAGGAATAGGGGATGAAGGAGGGATAGAGGGTATGCTAAAAACATCCCCTAAGGACTCTGACAAAACACCCCTTATCATTTCTTTCAGTTGGTCAGGATAAACAGACAAGGGTACATTAATTGTCTCACCCCTATTAGAAGCACTTCCTCTGGATAGCTGGTCAGGATGGCAGCCGTCACTCGAGCTTTGTAAGGAAAGCGAGGGCGGCTGAAGGTTTCTTGAGGGAGGAGATGACCGAGGGCCGACCTGGACATCAGGCTGTAATCTGCTGGACGACCCCGGAGTCTGCTGGCTGGAATCCTGAGATAAGAACTCCGCCTGTGTAAAAGACGCCGCTGCAGCGCTTTTACGGCTGCCAGCGGCGAGGAGGAAGGCGGCGCTCAGCGATGAGGTAACAGGCGCTTCCTGATGCTGGGCGGAAGGCTCCCGAGAGGCACTGCAGGAAACACTTGATGGACGTCGTCGCTTCTTACTTACATCCGGTCTTCGGTCGGCGGGGCTTGTCGGCGGAAGTGACGGGGACTGCGATCTCCGAGGAGTCTTTCTCCGGGAACGACCTGAAGTGCGGGCTGAAGCCGCCGCTGGTAACTCCTGCACCGGGGGGTGAAATTCGGCGTTCGGGTCATGAGAGGAAGGACCGGGAACTTCAGTCGCAGGTAAAGGCTCAGAAGCCAGGCAACTTCTTAACCAGCTTTCACCGTCTTCTTTACCGGCTCTCAGCAACAGTTGTTGCATAAGGTCCTCCATACTTCTATCTTCGGTTTCTTCAGAATAACCGTTGACTGAAGAGAATTCAAACTGCGGGGCTTTTTATATCAGCAGAAAAAGCCCGCCAAGACCACATTAACCAATCAAATTCTTTAAATTTAACCGCCAAAAGTAAGGCAAAAACCAGATGAAAACCAGATAAAACCTGCTCTTGGCTAACAGCCAAAGCATTACCTCGACCACAGATTTAGCTAATATATTTCATTCAGGGCCTGTGAGGCCATGAGACCCCCCCTATAATGTGGAATTATGGACGGGGGAGGGCTAACATTCTCCTGGCCTTCTTTTCAGCAAATTCATCAATAATTTTATTTAAGTTAATCTTTCTAGCACGGTCATTTTCAATTGACAGCATAGAAATAATTTTGGGTAATGTAGCTGTCTGTGCTAACTCTTCTTTTCTTAGTCTGCGCTTTTGAGCTCCGCTTTTAGGTTTTTGGCCAGATGCCATTCTAAAAAAAATGAACATAAATGTATGTTCAGTTATTCACTATGTGTTCAGTTAACATTACAGACTATTTAACAGATATATTATTGTATTATAAACAATAAAAAGGGGCATAAACACCACAACATATCAACAGGTATGTCAGATGCATGTAGGTGCTTAAAAGGGTTGTCCTCTACTAGACAACCCCTTCTTAAACTACCGTATATACTCGAGTATAAGCCGACCCGAGTATAAGCTGACCCCCCCTAATTTTGCAACAAAAAACTGGGAAAACTTATTGACTCGAGTATAAGCCTAGGGTGGAAAATACAGCAGCTACCGGTAAATGTCAAAAATAAAAATAGATACCAATAAAAGTAAAATTAATTGAGACATCAGAAGGTTAAGTGTTTTTGAATATCCATATTGAATCAGGAGCCCCATATAATGCTCCATACTGTTCATTATGGCCCCATAAATGCTCCATATAAAGCTGTGCCACATATAATGCTCCATACAATTCATTATTGCCCCATAGTTGCTCTATATAAAGCTGTGCCACATATAATGCTCTATACAATTCATTATTGCCCCATAGTTGCTCCATATTAAGCTGTGCCACATATAATGCTCCATACAATTCATTATTGAATATTGCCCCATAGATACTCCATATAAAGCTGTGCCACCACATATAATGCTCTATACAATTCATTATGGCCCCATAGATGCTCCATATAACGCTGTGCCACATATAAATGCTGCTGCTGCAATAAAAAAAAAAAATGATGCAGCGCCCCAGAGTCCTGGTCGTTGCAGTACTGATGCTCCGCCGCTAAGGGGGGTGTTGGTACGTCTGATGGCACTGAAGGAGTTCACCTGACCAGGTATCACAGACACCAATACACTTCACAGTCTGGCCTCCAGGGGGAGCTAAGTGTACTATGCATTAGGCCACTACTCACATCTGGTAAAACTGGGGGTAAGATAGGAAGTTAGACAGAAGCTGACTGGGTTGGAACCAGGCAACATCCTGTGGCAGAGGGTGTTGCAGGGGAAGATTCAGGGGCGTCCCTGTCAGGGGTGGGATCCTGACAGAGGCCTAGCGAACAGAAAGAACGTTACGGGACCGCGCCTGCACTTCATTGCGGCGGTACCCCAAGAAAGGACAAGAAGCGAGGTTTATTGTGAAGAGTGAGAAACGAGATCAACGCAACAAGGAGAAAACACCAGTAGGAGTCGTGCTGTAAGACGAGGCAACATCCTACTGAGGCGCGTAGCCGGTGGCCGGAACGCCGAGGAAGTATTGAGCTCCAGGCCTTACTTCAAAGTTACGGCAGGACAGTCAGTTATAGGCGGGCTGTCTCACCCAAAATCACCTAAGCAGACATAGGGGGCAATAGTTGGAGAGGGGCGACTCTAGGGTCCCGGAAGACCTCCAGGCCTACCCGTCATACGGGTGCGTCCTAGCCATATCATCTGGGGGGACGGAGAAGAACATCAGAATCAGTTGTGAGGGAACTTCAGAGACAGACACAACAGTTGTGAGGACTATCCCGTGGTGCTAAGCAGGGAAGGACTACAACACACAAGCGCTAGAAGGTAGGCAAAGATTACCACCTGCAAAGGGAACTCTGGAGGTGCCATCGGACCGGCCGGTCTCAGCCAGCCCTGTTAACCGTACTTTGGATTGAGGATCCTGAAGCCTTCAGTAAAGAGGTAAAGAGACTGCAACCTGGTGTCCTCGTTATTCATCGCGATCTGCACCACACCATCATCACTCTCCACTTTCAATGGACGCCCCTCAGCAGGGTCACGGACCCATCTAGCCACCGTGACAATCCCAGAACTGAGACAGAGAGGCCCGGTACCGGGTACCCTTCAGCCCTGCGGCAGTGGGGGCGCTCCAATGACATACTCACCTCTCGTCTCTGCCCGCTGGTCCTCACCGTCCCGGTCTCTCCGCACTGACTGTTCAGGCAGAGGGCGGCGCGCACACTATACGTCATCGAGCCCTCTGACCTGCACAGTCACAGCAGAGGATGCCGAAGACTGAGCAGCGCCAGGCGGGTGGATCGTGGACAAGTAAATATGATACTCACCTGCTCCCGGCATCCCTGGCTCCTTCTCCCGGACTGTGGACAGATGGTCTCAGCAGACTCCGGGCACGGCAGCTTCTTCACCAGCGGTCACTGGGTACCGCTCATTACAGGATCCACACAGTGTATCACAACAATGCCGTGTATGTCCGTCGCCGTCGGGGGACCCCTCCCGCTCTGGGCCCCTCTGCGGTTGCACCAGTTGAACCGGCGGTATGTCCGCCCCTGACATCAGCCTTTCCTGAGATGCTAAAAACCAAGACCGATGTCCCATGTTGAGTGATATTGCATCCTACCGGGAATCCTGGCCTTACTGCTGTATGGGGCCCAGTGAACAGCAGTACACAGAGGGGCCCACAGGTCCGGGGCCCCGCTTATGTGCTACTATTCATCGGGCCCCATCGTGCAGCAAAGTGGTGCGCGCTACGGTGCACACGTTGGCGCTGGGGCCCGGGAGCTTTCCCAGAGCTGTGCACGGCCATCTTACCTTGACGGCTGTGCAGCTCCTCCTCCATCCATCTTCGGTTGAGCCTAGACTGTATGGACTCCTTCCATGTCCTGACTGCAGCCCATACAGTCTAGCAGGCTCACTAGTGAAGATGGCAGCTTCTCTTCCTGCCTTTGCTAAGTCAGAACACGCCCCCCCCAGTATGACACACGCTCCCGAAAATGACATCCTACCTGGAGGGAGACCATACAATCTAGCATTTACCCTGGAGGCAGAGCCGCGCTGCTGTGGAGCAACTGTGAGGTAAGTATACAAAACTTTTTTGTTTTCTGTACAAAATGAATTAAATGGGTGAGCGGGGAGGAGGAGAAATTGCACATGACAGGGGAAGGAGTAAGGGGGACTGCACATGATGATGTGGGGAGGGGGTTTAAAAAGGGACTGCACATGATGATGTGGGGGGATAAAGGGGTACTGCACATGTTGATGTTGGGGAATAAAGGGGATAGCACATGATGTGGGGAGGTGGGATAAAGGGGTACTGCACATGATGATGTGGGGAGGGTGTTAAATTGGACTGCACATGATGTGGGGAGGGGGCTTAAAAGGGGACTGCACATTATGTGGGGAAGGGGTTAAAGGGGGACTGCACATGATGATGTGGGGGATAAAGGGGGACTGCAAATGATGATGTGGGGAGGGGGGTTAAAGGGGGACTGCACATGATGTTGGGAGGGGGTTAAAGGGGGACTGCACATGATGATGTGGGGGGGTAAAGGAGGACTGCACATGATGATGTGGAGGGTTAAAGGGGTACTGCACATGATGTGGGGAGGGGGTTAAAGGGGGACTGCACATGAAGTGGGAGGTTAAAAGGAACTGCAAAGGATGACATGGGGTAAAAAAGGGGACTGCACATGATGATGTGGGGAGATAAAGGGGGACTGCAGATGATGTGGGGGAGGTGATTAAAGGGGGACTGCACATGATGATGATGTGTGGGGATAAAGGGGGACTGCACATGATGTGGGGGGGATAAAGGGGGACTGCACATGATGATGTGGGGAGGAAGGTTAAAGGGAACTGCACATGATGCGGGGAGGGGGGCAAAAAGGGGGACTGCACATGATGATGTGGGGGGATATAGGGGGATTGCACAAGATGATGTGAGGGGGTTAAAAGAGGACTGCACATGATGATGTGGGAAGGGGGTTAAAGGGGGACTGCACATGATGTGGGAGGGGGTTAAAGGACTGCACATGAAGTGGGGAGTTAAAAGGAACTGCAAAGGATGACATGGGGGTAAAGGGGACTGCACATGATGAAGTGGGGGTAGGGGGACTGCACATGATGAAGTGAGTGAGGGGACGGGAGACTGCAAATGATGAATTGAGAGTGAGGGAAGAGGGACAGCAATTGATTTGAAGGTGAGGTGGGGAGAGCAAATGATGACTGGGAGAGAGCAAATAGTGATGAATTTTGAGGGTGGGGGAGTAAATGATGTATTGAATGTGGAGGTAGAGCTGTTGATAATGAATAGAGTGTGGGAGAGAGAAGACATAACAGTGAATTGGGGCAGAAGGGGCATGTAAATATAATGAGTCGGGGGAGAGGGAGGTACATAGTGGGGGGCGCTGAGTATGCAGTGACTGGTATTGAATTGGGGGAAAGAGTACAGGTGCTAATTAATTTATATATTAGGTGGGGAAAGTGGCTATGTATAGCTAGAAGGGGCTCAGTGGTGGATTATAATTTATATTTGTAATGATGGGTTGCATAATAACCAATTATATATTGATTGTGGGTGCACCTCTGTATTCAGATGTGCAGTGTAGAAGAAAGGGAAAAAGAGGGGAATGTGCTCTGGAAGCGGTGCTCTGGATAACTGTGTTATTTTATGCAGAGATGAGTCCTGGCTGGAAGAAGTGATGGCAGTCTGCGCTGCATGAAAAAGAAAAGCAAAGATGAAGGACTTCAGCTAGAGACGTAATTTGTGAGTCAGTGTGTTAACTGTACACTGACACTATACAATGTATACTCTGTACAGAGCTCATGTGTATAATGTCACCAGTGACCACTATATTATCTGTACACAGACACTGTATACAGAGGTCCTGTGTATAATGTTAATGGTGATCACTGTATTTCCTGTACACTATATACAGAGCTCCTGTGTATAATGTCACCAGTGATCACTGTATTACCTGTATACTGAAACTATATACAGAGCTCCTGTGTATAATGTCACCAGTGATCACTGTATTACATGTACACTGACACTGTATACTATGTACAGAGCTTTTGTGTATAATGTTACTGGTGATCACTGCATTATCTGTACACTGACAGTAAATACAGAGTCCCTGTATAATGCCACTTGGTATTGTGTTTTTTTTTTTTTTTTAGTAATGATCAGTATGTTAGTGTTCAGTCACTATGTGATGGTAATATGTGGTCTGGCCATGGTGTGGTGGTATTTGTTCCTTCTATGTGATATTATTTGGTCACTATGTGGTGGTAATATGTGGTCTGGTCATGGTGTGACGGCATTTGTCCCTTGTATGTTGTATTAATGGTCATTTTAAAAAAATGTATGTGACTCATTCCCTTAAAGAAAAATACATAGAAATATATTTATATTTAATAGGTTAGAGTAGAGTAGGGTCCAGCCAAAGGAGTCTACCATGTCATGGTGGCGGCTTAAAAATTCTTTTGGCCAGAACAAAAGCTGCTGGCTATGTATGTGATCTGGTGTTTGATGGGAACTGTTAATTTCTGATTGATGAGGACGTGGTGAAGTTGAGTTTTTCCAAGAGTGGGCGATGGGATGGTGGAGGCGGAGCTGGGGTTGAGCCTGGGCGGAGTCTCAAGGTGGCCTGAAAATTTTGCCAGTATGAGGCCCCAAAATTCCTAGTGGCAGCCCTGTCTGTAGGGATCAGGCAGACCTAGCTAAGAATCAAAAGCTGAAAATGAATATAAATGTTTATATGGTGCCTTTGATATCAAACTTGGAAGCATAAAGGAAACGTGTGAATGTGGTTTTCTTAAAAAAAAAAAATAACACAAATTGTAGTATAATTTCTCTCAGTATCTGAAATTATCACTAATTTTACCCTACATCCATACTTAAATTATTACTAACTAGTTGTAAGATCATAATGTCTAAAGGTGTTACTCCAGAAAGAAAGTAAAGTAACACAAACAAACTGAAATAAATGTGCAGGAACAGCTGCTGTAGTTGCAATGCGAAAGCAAGAAAGAAAAGAGGCAACAAAATGCTGCCAGCGCAAATATGTAAACGGCCATATTTATTACACAGCTCCTAGAAATGTGAGGTTCTTAGCGCACATTTTGATCAAATTGTGCGAGCCCATCTGCCAACGACAAGGCGACCTCTTCAGATGGGACCTACACTAACAGTACACTAACCGGTATAAATAAAGCTCCTATGTCTAAAGTTGTTGATCCAGGAGAAGGCAAAAAACCCTGGACACACTCAGCCAATTTGTGACTCAGGGAAAAAATTCCTTCTTGACCCCGGGAAAAGGCAATCAGTCCTAGAACCCTGGATCAAACCCTACTACTAATACTATCGTTATTATTATCCTCCCACATTATCTATTGTTATTTATTTATTATTATTATTGTTTCTATTCTAAGTAATGTTTATTCTAATATTAAAACTAAAATCATTACTATATGCTTATTATTAAAATACTAATTTAATAACTGCTTTTTGTCCTTTTTCTTCCTTATTATAAATATTCTACCATTGCAGCTTTAATCATTATTTTGTTATAACTATAAAAAGACTATTGTACCTTTTCTACTATAAATATTACTACTATACTATGTATAAGCTTTTGATCCAGAAGAAGGCAAAAACCCTTAGACACTTTCAGCCAATCTGTGTCTGAAGGGAAAAATTCCTTCTTGACCCCGGGAAAAGGCGATCAGTCCTAGAACCCTGGATCAAGCCGCCTAATTCTATTAAAATGTGTATAGCTGGCTACCTTGTTATGACAACTACTTCTCTATATCTTATTTATACTACTGTAACTAATTGTTTATATTGTTATTAATTATTATGAATGCTACGCCGCTACCAATAATAAGGTCCCTATGTTACTTACTGCTAGATCAAACCTGCTGTTATAACTACTATTATTACTTTTACATTTTTATTCCTACTATTTTTTACTATTTTTACTACTTTTTGTTACTACTGTGAATAGCTAATATTAAAGTTTTGCCTACTACTATTAATATACTGCTACTCTAATATTTTATCTCTCTTATTACTATTCTTTTTTTATACTTACCTCCCAGTATTTGCCGTATATGATGTTATCGGCTGAGAGGTCCTAGCAGGATTGTCCAGATGATGTTCTTCTTTCCTCTCAAATACTGGTTAACATATTGGAGGATGTGGCACTGTGTGGTCCTGCTGCTTCTTCTGGCCTCTGTCCTGCTGCTTCTTCTGGCCTCTGTCCTGCTGCTTCTTCTTGCCTTCTTTGTGGTCTTTCTTCCGGCGCCGATCTTAATTGTGATTTTGACCTTTTTTTTCTTCCTTTCTTCTTTTGGGGTTCTCTGCTCTTCATCCAGGTCCATACACAGTATTTTAGCCCGCATTGCCCTTGCTTCTTGTCCTGTGATCTGGGTCTTCATGGATGGTGCAGGCTGTTCTTCATATTCATGCTTTGCTGTAAATTTCTTCTGGGCTTCTGGACTGGTCGGCATGAGGCGCTAAGAAGACAGCAGATTAAGTTACTCATGTACAGTAATAAGACATTCCTATACACCCTTGTAAAATTAAAGACAGCGGTATAGTCGTCTTCTCACTAACCTCCATCTTGTAGAGGGGTGACGGCAGAAACTTCATACAGAAGGCCAGTCTTCTGAATGCCTCCTCCGGTGTGATATCAACTGAAGAGAAAAGAACCAAATATTAGGATCACCCATACCCATACAGAGAGGATGTGACAGAGCGGCACTACTGATCGCCATATTGCTAACCATCCCACTAAATTCTAGGAACAGAATTGCCAGTGAGAAGAAGATAGAAAAATGTGTTTTGTACATGGAAGATGCAATCATTCTGTAGCCTTCATGGCCAGTGATAGGATTCCCCTGTCTACCTATGAAGCTCACGTTCTACTCAGACCGGCGATGTCAACCTCTGTTGGGAATCAGTTTAGCTTTCTGGTATTTTTTACAGCAAATATCTGCAGTTCTATAGTTACCCCCCAAATTACTGGAAACCTGACACCTCCCAAAAATAAAGAAAGGTGAAGCCGTTGGGAGCCGTCTGACCACAGGACAGAGAATGTTCGCCTAACAGTGTGAGGAATCTCACCTGATCCAGCGCAGGATGAAGGTCCGGTCCACATGGTCTCGCTGTGGTCTTCACTCGTGTCGAAATCTATCAAAATCCTGTAAAATAGCAGAACAGTCAGAATAGGTTTTGGCCATTTGGGCAGATGCCATTGACTAGGGTGTGCTGTTACTGGAAACTTTGGGAAACACCGTCTGTGTGTTTAGGAGGCATTGCCGGGGCAAAGGAAACATTGGGCAATGTGCAGGATATGACTGTTATACACCCAATATCTGCCTATCCCCATTATTCTGTGCTGTATATGGAGCACTTTATTTAATGGAGGAATATTCGGAATAAACTACTTCGGTCCGTTCTCCGCTCTGCAGGCGCCGTTCTCTATGGAGGACGGAGCTGATGTTAAATATTGGACCCATCCAATAAGATGTGAGAAGTGGAGACAGCGGAGTATCAGCCGCTGGCTCCTCATCATGTACATGTCTGTATGTGAAGTGTTGGGGTAAATATGAACAATTAGTAACAGAACATCTCGGGTTATTCTGTATGAATATGTGATGAGATAAATCAGCCATCACTTATATTATATTACAGGTTTATACCTGAAATGTCGCAGTGGCTGCAGGTGTCCGTCTTCACTCTCCGCTGAGATAGAACAGACTGAAAATAACTGACGTTTGTGCTTTTTCAAATTTAAATCTAACAATCCTACTGGTTGTTTATTGCCATGGTGACAGAAGTCACTGATAATTTAAAGGGACATGACGGTATTATTGCACTATAGTGAATTTTACTATATGTAACTCCCCTTTGACACCATTTAAGCACATGGAGATGTGTTGTAATTCCCTGCACAGATGATAGGCGCAATAATATGCAGGTAAATGATATGAAGGACCAGTGTCCCATTTGTTCTAAGGATTGGTGCGGGTCCCAGGAATTGGGTCCTAGCAATATGTCATCGTTTACCAAAATCCCTGTAATTGCTTCTACTTCACTGTATTTTGTGAGGTCATGATATCTTATTATCTAGTTGGATTGCTCAAGGGAGTTTTTATTGTGTAATTTACAATAAGAATAGAAGTGTTGTCACCTAGGAGAGGCATGTTCAATAAATATTAGGCTTAGGCAGAGCTACCATCAGGGCATTACTGCCTTGACTGGAGAATGGGGCCCGATGAGCAGAAGGGGCCCACAATGGGTCCCGTCTCTTCTGTTCATCGGGCCTCAGGGGCGCGCTTCTGCCAGTGCAGTAACTGAACCTGAGACCGAGATGCAGGTTCAGTTAAACTCTATAGCCGTGCGGGCCTGCACAACAATAGTGAAAAGCAGCTAGCCAATAAGAAGAGAGTGGGAAGAGAGAGGCTAAGTGCCAGAATAGGTGCATACAGATGTGCCTTTTCTGGGGTGGCTGGGGGCAGATGTGTTTAGCTGGGAGGGGGGGTCCTATAACCATGGTCCCTCTCTAGGCTATTAATATCTGCCCTCAGTCACTGGCTATCCCACTCTGACAGAGAAAATTGCATGGGAGCTCCCAAATTCTGCACACACACACTACTAACATTATTAGTGAGGACTATGTAAAAATATAACGGATATGAAATGGTTTAATGTATGTAAACCATGTCTCATATGTCTCATATCCTGTCGGGTTTAGTAAAGAGATGGCAAAAGCCGGCGATTGAATTACCGGCTTTTCTGCTATCTAGCTCTGTATGAAATATAAATATATATATATATATATATATACTGTATATATATATACCGTATTTTCTGGCATATAAGACGACATTTTAACCCCTGAAAATCTTCTTAAAAGTCGAGCGTCGTCTTATACACCGGATGCAGACCAATGTGCATATGGTGGGTGGGGGGAGATGTCATGATCTCAATGGCAAGAGAACATAGCATAAGCATATATAGGAACTAGCTCTTGGAAGATGGGAACTGAGCTGACCATGAACTAAACCTAACGCACAACTAGCAGTGGCCGGGTAGCATGCCTACGTTGATTCTAGATGCCCAGCCCAGCCGGAGGACTAAATAAAGCTAGCAGAGGAAAATATTAGTCCTAGCTCACCTCTAGAGAAATACCCCGAAAGGAGACAGAGGCCCCCCACATGTATTGGCGGTGAGTTGAGATGAAATAACAAACGTAGAATGAAAATAGGTTTAGCAAATTTGAGGTCCACTTACTACATAGCAGAAGACAGAAAGGACACTTTCATGGTCAGCTGAAAACCCTATCAAAAAACACCATCCAGAAATTACTTTAAAACTCTGGCATTAACTCATAACACCAGAGTGGCAATTCCCGTTCGCAAGAGCTTTCCAGACACAGTAACGAAACTACAGCTGTGAACTGGAACAAAATGCAAAAACAAACATGGACAAGAGTCCAACTTATCTAGTAGTTGTCTAGGAGCAGGAACAAGCACAGAGAGGCTTCTGATAACATTGTTGACCGGCAAGCAACTAACAGAGCAGCAAGGTTATATAGCGACTCCCACATCTTGATGGGAACAGGTGAACAGAGAAGAAGAAGACACCAGTTCAATTCCACCAGTAGCCACCGGGGGAGCCCAGAATCCAAATTCACAACAGTACCCCCCCCTCAAGGAGGGGGCACCGAACCCTCACCAGAACCACCAGGGCGATCAGGATGGGCCCTATGAAAGGCACGAACCAGATCGGAGGCATGAACATCAGATGCATTCACCCAAGAATTATCCTCCTGGCCGTATCCCTTCCACTTGACCAGATACTGGAGTCTCCGTCTGGAAACACGAGAGTCCAAGATTTTCTCCACAACGTACTCCAACTCACCCTCAACCAACACCGGAGCAGGAGGCTCCACGGAAGGCACAACCGGTACCTCATACCTGCGCAATAATGACCGATGAAAAACGTTATGAATAGAAAAGGATGCAGGGAGGTCCAAACGGAAGGAAACAGGGTTAAGAATCTCCAATATCTTATACGGGCCGATAAACCGAGGCTTAAACTTAGGAGAAGAGACCCTCATAGGGACAAAACGAGAAGACAACCACACCAAATCCCCAACAGAAAGCCGAGGACCAACACGACGGTGGCGGTTGGCAAAAAGCTGAGTCTTCTCCTGGGACAACCTCAAATTGTCCACCACCTGCCCCCAGATCTGATGCAATCTCTCCACCACAGCATCCACTCCAGGACAATCCGAAGATTCCACCTGACCAGAGGAAAATCGAGGATGAAACCCCGAATTACAGAAAAACGGGGACACCAAAGTGGCAGAGCTGGCCCGATTATTGAGAGCGAACTCCGCCAATGGCAAAAAAGCAACCCAATCATCCTGGTCAGCAGACACAAAACACCTCAGATATGTCTCCAGGGTCTGATTAATCCGCTCGGTCTGGCCATTCGTCTGAGGATGGAAAGCGGACGAAAAAGATAAATCTATGCCCATCCTAGCACAGAATGCCCGCCAAAATCTAGACACGAATTGGGTCCCTCTGTCAGAAACGATATTCTCAGGAATACCATGCAAACGAACAACATTTTGAAAAAACAGAGGAACCAACTCGGAAGAAGAAGGTAACTTGGGCAGAGGAACCAAATGGACCATCTTAGAAAAACGGTCACACACCACCCAGATGACAGACATCTTCTGAGAAACAGGCAGATCTGAAATAAAATCCATCGAGATGTGCGTCCAAGGCCTCTTAGGAATAGGCAAGGGCAACAATAATCCACTAGCCCGAGAACAACAAGGCTTGGCCCGAGCACAAACGTCACAAGACTGCACAAAGCCTCGCACATCTCGTGACAGGGAAGGCCACCAGAAGGACCTTGCCACCAAATCCCTGGTACCAAAAATGCCAGGATGACCTGCCAACGCAGAAGAATGAACCTCAGAGATGACTCTACTGGTCCAATCATCAGGAACAAACAGTTTATCAGGTGGGCAACGATCAGGTCTCTCCGCCTGAAACTCCTGCAAGGCCCGCCGCAGGTCTGGAGAAACGGCTGACAATACCACTCCATCCTTAAGGATACCTGTGGGCTCAGAGTTACCAGGCAAGTCAGGCTCAAAACTCCTAGAAAGGGCGTCCGCCTTAACATTCTTAGAACCCGGTAGGTATGACACCACAAAATTAAACCGAGAGAAAAATAATGACCAGCGCGCCTGTCTAGGATTCAGGCGCCTGGCGGTCTCAAGATAAATCAAATTTTTGTGGTCAGTCAATACCACCACCTGATGTCTGGCCCCCTCAAGCCAATGGCGCCACTCCTCAAAAGCCCACTTCATGGCCAAAAGCTCCCGATTCCCAACATCATAATTCCGCTCAGCGGGCGAAAATTTACGGGAAAAGAAGGCACAAGGCCTCATCACGGAGCAGTCAGAACTTTTCTGCGACAACACTGCCCCAGCTCCGATCTCAGAAGCGTCGACCTCAACCTGAAAAGGTAGAGCAACATCAGGCTGACGCAACACAGGGGCAGAGGAAAAACGGCGCTTAAGCTCCCGAAAGGCCTCCACAGCATCAGGGGACCAATCAGCAACATCAGCACCCTTCTTAGTCAAATCGGTCAATGGCTTAGCAATATCCGAAAAACCAGCAATAAATCGACGATAAAAGTTAGCAAAGCCCAAAAATTTCTGAAGACTCTTAAGAGAAGAGGGCTGCGTCCAATCACAAATAGCTTGAACCTTGACAGGATCCATTTCAATGGAAGAGGGGGAAAAAATATATCCCAAAAAGGAAATCCTCTGTACCCCAAAAACACACTTAGAACCCTTCACACACAAAGAATTAGACCGCAAAACCTGAAAAACCCTCCTGACTTGCTGGACATGAGAGTCCCAGTCATCCGAAAAAATCAGAATATCATCCAGATACACAATCATAAATTTATCCAAATAATCGCGAAAAATATCATGCATAAAGGACTAGAAAACTGACGGAGCATTAGAAAGACCAAAAGGCATCACTAAATACTCAAAGTGGCCCTCGGGCGTATTAAATGCGGTTTTCCACTCATCCCCCTGCCTGATTCGCACCAAATTATACGCCCCACGAAGGTCAATCTTAGAGAACCACTTGGCCCCCTTTATGCGAGCAAACAAATCAGTCAGCAACGGCAATGGGTATTGATATTTAACAGTGATTTTATTCAAAAGCCGATAATCAATACATGGTCTCAAAGAGCCGTCTTTTTTTGACACAAAGAAAAAACCGGCTCCTAAGGGAGATGACGATGGACGAATATGTCCCTTTTCCAAGGACTCCTTTATATATTCTCGCATAGCAGCATGTTCAGGCACAGACAGATTAAATAAACGACCCTTTGGGTATTTACTACCCGGGATTAAATCTATGGCACAATCGCACTCTCGGTGCGGAGGTAACGAACCAAGCTTGGATTCTTCAAAGACGTCACGATAGTCAGACAGGAACTCAGGAATTTCAGAGGGAATGGATGATGAAATGGAAACCACAGGTACATCCCCATGAGCCCCCTTACATCCCCAGCTCAACACAGACATAGCTCTCCAGTCGAGGACTGGGTTGTGAGATTGCAGCCAAGGCAATCCTAGCACCAAATCATCATGTAGATTATACAGCACCAGAAAGCGAATAATCTCCTGGTGATCCGGATTAATACGCATAGTTACTTGTGTCCAGTATTGTGGTTTATTATTAGCCAATGGGGTGGAGTCAATCCCCTTCAGAGGAATAGGAGTCTCCAAAGGCTCTAAATCATACCCACAGCGTTTGGCAAAGGACCAATCCATAAGACTCAAAGTG
The DNA here is from genome assembly GCF_051348905.1 of Ranitomeya variabilis. NCBI lineage: Eukaryota > Metazoa > Chordata > Amphibia > Anura > Dendrobatidae > Ranitomeya > Ranitomeya variabilis. Next base: position 32,708 of record NW_027507950.1, on the reverse strand, counting down.
GCGCCAGAGTCGACATAGGCGTCCGTGGTAATAGATGACAAAGAGCAAATCAGGGTCACAGATAGAATAAATTTAGACGGTAAGGTGCAAATGGAAACAGATTTACCAAGCTTTTTAGTGCGCTTAGAGCATGCTGATATAACATGAGTAGAATCACCACAATAGAAACACAACCCATTTTTCCGTCTAAAATTCTGCCGCTCGCTTCGGGACAGAATTCTATCACACTGCATACTCTCTGGCGACTTCTCAGTGGACACCGCCAGATGGTGCACTGGTTTGCGCTCCCGCAAACGCCTATCGATCTGAATAGCCATTGTCATGGACTCATTCAGACCCGCAGGCACAGGGAACCCCACCATAACATCCTTAATGGCATCAGAGAGACCCTCTCTGAAAGTCGCCGCCAGGGCGCACTCATTCCACTGAGTAAGCACAGACCATTTACGGAATCTTTGGCAGTAAATTTCCGCTTCATCTTGCCCCTGAGATAGGGACATCAAAGTTTTTTCTGCCTGAAGCTCCAAATGAGGTTCGTCATAAAGCAACCCCAAGGCCAGAAAAAACGCATCCACATTGAGCAACGCAGGATCCCCTGGTGTCAATGAAAAAGCCCAGTCTTGAGGGTCGCCCCGGAGCAAGGAAATCACAATCCTGACCTGCTGTGCAGGGTCTCCGGCAGAGCGAGATTTCAGAGACAAAAATAATTTGCAATTATTTCGAAAATTCTGAAACCCGGATCTATTCCCCGAGAAAAATTCCGGCAAAGGAATTCTCGGCTCAGATACAGGTGCATGACAAACAAAATCTTGCAAATTTTGTACCTTCGTGGCGAGATTATTCAAACCTGCAGTTACACTCTGAAGATCCATTACAAACAGGTGGACACAGAGCCATTCAAGGGTTAAGAGGAGGTAAGAAGCAGCTAGACAGCAATTAAGGGCTAGGCAGCAAAACTCTGAGGGGAAAAAAAAAAAAATTTCCCTTCAACACTTCTTTTTCTCCTGCTTCAGCCCAAACAATTAACACTTTGCGGGCCGGTCAAACTGTCATGATCTCAATGGCAAGAGAACATAGCATAAGCATATATAGGAACTAGCTCTTGGAAGATGGGAACTGAGCTGACCATGAACTAAACCTAACGCACAACTAGCAGTGGCCGGGTAGCATGCCTACGTTGATTCTAGATGCCCAGCCCAGCCGGAGGACTAAATAAAGCTAGCAGAGGAAAATATTAGTCCTAGCTCACCTCTAGAGAAATACCCCGAAAGGAGACAGAGGCCCCCCACATGTATTGGCGGTGAGTTGAGATGAAATAACAAACGTAGAATGAAAATAGGTTTAGCAAATTTGAGGTCCACTTACTACATAGCAGAAGACAGAAAGGACACTTTCATGGTCAGCTGAAAACCCTATCAAAAAACACCATCCAGAAATTACTTTAAAACTCTGGCATTAACTCATAACACCAGAGTGGCAATTCCCGTTCGCAAGAGCTTTCCAGACACAGTAACGAAACTACAGCTGTGAACTGGAACAAAATGCAAAAACAAACATGGACAAGAGTCCAACTTATCTAGTAGTTGTCTAGGAGCAGGAACAAGCACAGAGAGGCTTCTGATAACATTGTTGACCGGCAAGCAACTAACAGAGCAGCAAGGTTATATAGCGACTCCCACATCTTGATGGGAACAGGTGAACAGAGAAGAAGAAGACACCAGTTCAATTCCACCAGTAGCCACCGGGGGAGCCCAGAATCCAAATTCACAACAGGGAGAGTGGTCCCTATGATGAAGAGAGGAGGTGTCTCACAGGAAAGTGTGAGTGGAGTATCCCCCTATTACCTCATTGTGGCAGCGTGGGGTTTCTGTGCTGGTGAGCGGCGGCGGATCCTCTTTGTGCCGCGTGGGTGCTCTGTACTGTGAGGCGGCGGCATATATTCGTGCAGCGTCGGGGCTCCGCCGGCATTTCCTCACAGCCTGGAGGCACCGGCAGCTCCATTGCTGCGATGCGGTGGCCTCCGGGAAAATGGCCGCTGGGGGCGGCACATGCTCAGATTCAGATCTTGTCCAGAGCTATCGAGATATCATTTTATTCAACTTTCTATGGCCTACATGTTCATATAGACGGCTTAGGAGGGTTGATCCAACGGACAGATTGTGCTGACATAAACATTCAATCATCAACAGACCTGTGCCCAGTGAATCTGTAATAAGTCATACAGATTGACAGATTGTTAGTCTTTCTTTGTCCTTCAATGTGTAACTGCGCATATCTTAGAGGACCTGGTGTGGAATTCTGCTGCTGTAGTCCATTCACTTCATTGGTCGATGTGCCGTGTATTAAGAGATGCTCCTCTGTATTCCACAGATGTAACACATGGTTTTATCACCATGAGCCATTCTCATCTGACTTCCATCATTAATGTGGCATCTTACACCCACTGTTATGATCTGGTGACCTTGGAGCCGCATGAAACTCCTGGCCATAAACCTTCCATTTGACAAGGTACTGAAGCCTCCGCCTCGAAAAACGAGAATCAAAAATCTTCTCAACCACATACACCAACTCCCCATCAACCAAAACAGGGGCCGGAGAATCAACAGAGGGAACAACGGGCACCACATATTTCCGCAATAAAGATCTATGGAAGACATTATGGATAGCAAAAGAGGCCGGAAGCGCCAATCAAAAAGACACCGGATTAATAATCTCAGAAATCTTATAAGGACCAATAAACCGAGGCTTAAACTTAGGGGAAGAGACCTTCATAGGAACATGACGGGAAGACAACCAAACCAAATCCCCAACCCAAAGCCGGGAACCAACACACCGACGACGGTTAGCAAAACGTTGAGCCTCCTCCTGAGACAATACCAAATTGTCCACCACATGAGCCCAAATCTGCTGCAACCTGTCAACCACAGAATCCACACCAGGACAGTCAGAAGGCTCAATCTGCCCAGAAGAAAAACGAGGATGAAAACCAAAATTACAAAAAAAAGGCGAAACCAAAGTAGCCGAACTAGCCCGATTATTAAGGGCAAACTCGGCCAATGGCAAAAAGGCCACCCAATCATCCTGATCGGCAGACACAAAGCATCTCAAATAAGTCTCCAAAGTCTGGCAATGGCAAAAGTAACCCACTAACACGGGAACAACAAGGCTTGGCCCGCGCACAAGTCCCACAGGACTGCACAAAAGAACGCACATCACGTGACAATGAAGGCCACCAAAAGGACCTACCAACCAAATCTCTGGTACCAAAAATACCAGGATGACCAGCCAACACAGAACATTGAACCTCAGAAATCACTCTACTAGTCCATCTGTCAGGAACAAACAATTTCCCCACAGGACAGCGGTCAGGTCTATCAGCCTGAAATTCCTGAAGAACCCGCCGTAAATCAGGGGAAATGGCAGAAATGACCACCCCTTCTTTCAGAATGCCGACCGGTTCAAGGACCTCAGGAGAATCAGGCAAAAAACTCCTAGAAAGGGCATCAGCCTTAATATTCTTAGAACCCGGAAGATATGAAATCACGAAATCAAAACGGGAAAAAAACAAGGACCATCGAGCCTGTCTAGGACTCAGCCGTTTGGCAGACTCGAGGTAAATCAAATTCTTATGATCGGTCAGGACCACAATACGATGCTTAGCTCCCTCAAGCCAATGTCGCCACTCCTCAAACGCCCACTTCATAGCCAACAACTCCCGATTGCCGACATCATAATTGCGTTCAGCAGGCGAAAACTTGCAGGAGAAGAAGGCACACGGTTTCATCAAAGAACCAACAGAATCCCTCTGAGACAAAACGGCCCCTGCCCCAATCTCAGAAGCATCAATCTCAACCTGAAATGGAAGAGAAACATCTGGTTGGCGCAACACCGGAGCAGAAGTAAATAGGCGTTTAAGCACCTGAAAGGCAGAGACAGCCGCAGAGGACCAATTCGCCACATCAGCGCCTTTTTTCGTCAAATCAGTCAAGGGTTTAACCACGCTGGAGAAGTTAGCAATGAAACGGCGATAAAATTTTGTGAAACCCAAAAATTTCTGAAGGCTCTTCACGGATGTGGGTTGAATCCAATCATGAATAGCCTGAACCTTAACCGGATCCATCTCCATAGATGAGGGAGAAAAAATAAAGCCCAAAAAAGAAACCTTCTGCACCCCAAAGAGACACTTAGACCCCTTCACAAACGAAGCATTGTCACGAAGGATCTGAAATACCATCCTGACCTGTTCCACATGAGACTTCCAATCATCGGAAAAAATCAAAATATCGTCCAAATATACAATCAAGAATTTATCAATATAAGTCCGGAAGATATCATGCATGAAGGATTGAAAAACAGATGGAGCGTTATTGAGCCCGAATGGCATCACAAGGTATTCAAAATGGCCTTCGGGCATATTAAACGCAGTTTTCCATTCATCACCCTGCTTAATACGAACAAGATTATATGCCCCCCGAAGGTCAATCTTCGTAAACCAACTAGCCCCCTTAATCCTAGCAAACAAATCGGAAAGCAAAGGTAAAGGGTATTAAAACTTGACCGTGATCTTATTCAAGAGGCGATAATCAATACAAGGTCTCAAGGAGCCATCCTTCTTAGCAACAAAAAAAAAACCTGCTCCCAACGGTGAAGAAGATGGCCGAATATGCCCTTTCTCCAAAGACTCCTTAACATAACTCCGCATGGTGGTATGTTCAGGCACAGACAGGTTGAAAAGTCGGCCCTTAGGAAACTTACTGCCTGGAATCAAGTCAATCGCACAATCACAGTCCCTGTGCGGTGGAAGGGAACTGGACTTGGGCTCATCGAATACATCCTGAAAATCAGACAAAAACTCTGGAATTTCAGAAGAGGAAGAAGAGGAGATTGACATCAAAGGAACATCATTATGAACCCCCTGACAACCCCAACTAGTCACAGACATAGATTTCCAATCCAACACAGGATTATGTACCTGCAACCACGGGAAACCCAGCACAATAACATCATGCAAATTATGCAACACCAGAAATCGACAATCTTCCTGATGGGCTGGCGCCATGTGCATGGTCACCTGTGTCCAAAACTGGGGCTTATTTTTAGCCAAAGGTGTAGCATCAATCCCCCTTAAAGGAATAGGGTTCTGCAAAGGCTGCAAGGGAAAACCACTATGCCTGGCAAACTCAAAATCCCTTAAGTTCAAGGCGGCGCCTGAATCCACAAACGCCATGACAGAAAATGATGACAATGAGCAGATCAAGGACACCGATAACAGAAATTTAGGTTGTACAGTACTGATAGTAAATGAACTAGCGATCCTTTTTGTCCGCTTAGGGCAGACTGAAATGACATGAGAAGCGTCGCCACAATGACTTTGCTCTAAGGACGACGCCACAGCGCGCACAGTTTGACGCTCCCGCAAGCGCCGATCAATCTGAATGGCCAGAGACATAGAATCACTCAGACCGGAAGGCGTGGGAAACCCCACCATAACATCTTTAACGGATTCAGAAAGACCCTTTCTGAAAATTGCCGCCAAAGCATCATCATTCCATTTAGTCAACACAGACCATTTTCTAAATTTCTGACAATACAATTCTGCCGCCTCTTGACCCTGAGACAGGGCCAACAAGGTTTTCTCCGCTTGATCCACAGAATTCGGTTCATCATATAATAATCCTAAAGCCTGAAAAAAGGAATCTACATTAAGCAAGGCCGGATTCCCAGATTCCAGGGAAAATGCCCAATCCTGTGGATCGCCACGCAGCAGGGAGATGACAATTTTAACCTGCTGAATGGAATCACCGGAGGATCGCGGTCTCAGAGCAAAAAACAGTTTACAATTGTTTTTAAAACCCCAAAATTTGGACCTATCACCAAAAAACAAATCAGGAGTAGGAATCTTCGGCTCTAAAGCAGGAGTCTGAACAATATAATCAGAAATACCCTGTACCCTAGCAGCAAGCTGGTCTACACGAGAAGCTAATTCCTGAACATCCTTGCTGGCACAAGACTCCTCAGCCACCCATAAATAAAGAGGGAAGAACAGACTGCAGAAAAAAAATGGCTCAACACCTTTCTTCCCTTCTTCTGAGATGCATTTAACTCATTATGGGCCAGTTGTACTGTTATGATCTGGTGACCTTGGAGCCGCATGAAACTTTCTCTGGAGTCGGTGGAACCTGTACTGACCGCAAATCCTGAACTAACACCGCAACTAGAAGTAGCCGTGGGGTGTGCCTAACAAACCCTAGACACCTCGACACAGCCGGAGGACTAAATACCCCTATAGATGGAAATAGGAATGCTACCTTGCCTCAGAGCAGACCCCCAAAGGATAGGCAGCCCCCCACGAATAATGACTGTGAGTAGGAGAAGAATAGACACAAGCAGGTAGAAAACAGGATTTAGCAAAAGAGGCCACTCTAGCTAAATAGGAAAGGATAGGACAGATTACTAGGCAGTCAGTATTAAAACCCTTCCAAAAATATCCACAGCAGATAATACAAAAAGTTCCACAATCTAACTAAAGACATGGAATGTATATCTGCCACTCCAGAGAATCCAACAAGACTGAGAAAATACTGACACAATCTAAGCTGGACAAGAAAACACAAGAATAGCACTGAATTGTGAAGCACACAGCATGTGTGCCACAGGAAAAAAAACCCAGACACTTATCTTTGCTGATTTGGCAGAAAGGCAGGAGGAACCAGGCAGAGGTCCTACACCTCCCAACAACAATTGACAACTGGCAAGGACTAATGAATCCTGCACGCCTAAATACCCCAGTCAGAACTGCAATCAGCAGATACACCTGACCAGGACTGCAACTCAGGGGCAACTGCATTACCACCTACAACCACCGGAGGGAGCCCAAAAGCAGAATTCACAACAACCCACATAGCAGGCGTTGAATAATACATTTTGCACACCACACTGTAAGCTTAGTTACGAATGAGATTCCTAGGACGTCAGCCAGGGGCGGACACAGACTGCAGAAGGCCCCTGTGCAAGAAATCTTCCTCCCCCCCCCCATAACAAAGTTATGTAAACATATAGGTTGTAATATTTATTATCTGTTTAGAACACAACTATCAACTCTAAATAATAAATTTAAGTTCAATATTTAACAACTGAATATAACACAAAGCAGTCATGCAATTGATGTCATATCTGGCAAATCTGGATGTGCTTATTGTGGCCTATGACTTATCAAGCAGCACAGACTGTTATTACTTTATAAACTGGAGGAAATAATACTGTAGTGAGGAGGATTTGATTTTTTTCAAAACGTAAATGGGTTGTCCAGGACTGTTTTATTATTTAACTATGAACTGATAGGCAGGTAGTTGCTAACTACCAACCTGTTCTGTGCTGGCCTAGAGCGGTCAAGGACTGCTCCTGCCACAGATCCTGCTGCTTCATGTCAATAGAGCAGCTTTTCATGTTCTGGGCTGCTCTGTTTATGGGGCATGACTGCCGACCTCATGCTGTTCAATAGCCGGCTCCCTGTAGTTATGCAATGGGGAGATGGCTGTCAATCAGCAGAAAGATGGCAGTCACAGCCCTTCAACAGACTAGAAGAGAAGCTGCTGTTCAGTTGATGTGATGTCAGAGGAAGCAGCAGTAGTGGTCTGTGACTACCCTGAGCTGGCACAGGTCTGCACTGGGCAGGACAGGCAGTTAGTAACTACCTGCCTGTTAGAGCTTAGGCCTATAGTAAAAAAATATAATGGCTTTAGACAACCCATTTAATAATAATTAGTAAACAACTGTACCCTTTATTGCTAAATACTAAAAACCATTTTACTAAATTTACTAAATCAAATCAAGATAACTAGGCTTTAGTCAGCCATTCAAATGTTTGAATTTAGAATTGTTCACTGAAAAATGTATTTCAAACAGTAAAACTGTGTGGAGGTGTGAACAATTTACTTAAAACTCATTCTCCTGGCCTTCTTTTCAGCAAATTCATCAATAATTTTATTTAAGTTAATCTTTCTAGCACGGTCATTTTCAATTGACAGCATAGAAATAATTTTGGGTAATGTAGCTGTCTGTGCTAACTCTTCTTTTCTTAGTCTGCGCTTTGGAGCTCCGCTTTTAGGTTTTTGGCCAGATGCCATTCTAAAAAAAATGAACATAAATGTATGTTCAGTGGTTCACTATGTGTTCAGTTAACATTACAGACTATTTAACAGATATATCATTGTATTATAAACAATAAAAAGGGGCATAAACATCACAACATATCAACAGGTATGTCAGATGCATGTAGGTGCTTAAAAGGGTTGTAATCTACTTGACAACCCCTTCTTAAACTACCGTATATACTCGAGTATAAGCCGACCCGAGTATAAGCTGATATCCCCTAATTTTGCAACAAAAAACTGGGAAAACTTATTGACTCGAGTATAAGCCTAGGGTGGAAAATACAGCAGCTACCGGTAAATGTCAAAAATAAAAATAGATATCAATAAAAGTAAAATTAATTGAGACATCAGAAGGTTAAGTGTTTTTGAATATCCATATTGAATCAGGAGCCCCATATAATGCTCCATACTGTTCATTATGGCCCCATAAATGCTCCAGATAAAGCTGTGCCACATATAATGCTCCATACAATTCATTATTGCCCCATAGTTGCTCCATATAAAGCTGTGCCACATATAATGCTCCATACAGTTCATTATTGAATATTGCCCCATAGATGCTCCATATAAAGCTGTGCCGCCACATATAATGCTCCATACAATTCACTATGGCCCCATAGATGCTCAATATAACGCTGTGCCACATATAAATGCTGCTGCTGCAATAAAAAAAATGATGCAGCGCCCCAGAGTCCTGGTCGTTGCAGTACTGATGCTCCGCCGCTAAGGGGGGCAATGGTACGTCTGATGGCACTGAAGGAGTTCACCTGACCAGGTATCACAGACACCAATACACTTCACAGTCTGGCCTCCAGGGGGAGCTAAGGGTGCTATGTATTAGGCCACTCCTCACATCTGGTAAAACTGGGGGTTAGATAGGAAGTTAGACAGAAAGCTGACTGGGTTGGAATCAGGCAACATCCTGTGGCAGAGGGTGTTGCAGGGGAAGATTCAGGGGGGTCCATGTCAGGGGTGGCATCCTGACAGAGGCCTAGCGAACAGAAAGAACGCTACGGGACCGCGCCTGCACTTCATTGCGGCGGTACCCCAAGAAAGGACAAGAAGCGAGGTTTATTTTGAAGAGTGAGAAACGAGATCAACGCAACAAGGAGAAAACACCAGTAGGAGTCGTGCTGTAAGACCGAGGCAACATCCTACTGAGGCGCGTAGCCGGTGGCCGGAAACGCCGAGGAAGTATTGAGCTCCAGGCCTTACTTCAAACCTACAGCAGGACAGTCAGTTATAGGCGGGCTGTCTCACCCAAAATCACCTAAGCAGACATAGGAGGCAACAGTTGGAGAGGGGCGACTCTAGGGTCCCGGAAGACCTCCAGGCCTACCCGTCATAAGGGTGCGTCCTAGCCATATCATCTGGGGGGACGGAGAAGAACATCAGAATCAGTTGTGAGGGAACTTCAGAAACAGACACAACAGTTGTGAGTAGTGTTGAGCGATACCTTCCGATATCGGAAAGTATCGGTATCGGAAAGTATCGGCCGATACCGTCAAAGTATCGGATCTAATCCGATACCGATACCCGATCCCAATGCAAGTCAATGGGACGAAAATATCGGAATTAAAATAAACCCTTTCTTTCCTTGTAGGTTAATTCTACATGAAGGAAAACAACTAAGAATAATGTAGGATGTATTGGGGGAGGTGGCGGAGACATTAAAGGCACAGACGTTTAGCCCAAACAAATAGAATAGCAGGTTTTTTTGTTTTTTTTTATGACGTTCGGCGTTAGAAAGATTTTGACTATTTTTTTTTTTTTTTGTCAGATATTGATGTTTCACTACTTCCACGTCCTTCACCTTCTTTTTTACTTCTCCCACACTTTCTTCTTCATTATCCTCATCATCAGCTTCTTTGACATCAACTATCTTCACCTTATTCATCTTCTTCTACCTCTAATTTTTTTTTTTTACATTGTTCATATTCTTTTTATTTAACTATTATCTTTTTCATATTCAACTTCTTCATCATATTCTTATTTGTGACAGGCATTCCCGTAGTTGTTATCTATAAAAGTTTGAAGATTACACCTTCCGTTCTGCCTGTCACAAAAGAGGTACATTTGTCCGCGTTCAGTTTGGCCTGCAGCATCAGGCTTTATCCAGGGGCACCACGAGGAGGAATGGACTCACCCCCATACACTGCTTAGTCTTCTTCTGCTTATAATTTAGATAATATCTTTTGCTCTGATATTTAGTGTTATGCTTAATGTTCTTCTGCTCTTTGTTCTGCAGCCTCTTGTTCTTCTGCTTCTCGGTCTCCCATGTCGTTGTCGTCTCCAGGGTCGTCGTCTCCGGGGTCGTCGTCATCGGGGATGTCGTCATCGGGGTCGTCTTCAGGGTCATCGTCTCCAGGGTCGTCGTCATCTCGGTGGTTGTCGTCTCTGGTGTCGTCATCATCTTAGGGGTGGTCTTCCGGGTCATCGTCTTTAGGGTCTTGAACTTGGAAATGTAGCAGAAGGTACAAGAAGGCTGAGAAAATGCCGAGAAACAGCTGATGGATCTGGAACTCGGATGGCTACCCGAAGGTCCAAGAGCCAATGGAACTACCGTGGACCAGCTGACGTTACTGGAACCCGGTTACTAAGCAGGAGGTACCCGTGCCTGAAAGCACTACCAAGGACCACCTGACGTTGGTGGAACTCGGATACCCAGAGGGAGGCACCTAAGCCAAAGGCTCTGCCCGGAACCAGCTGACGGTACTGGAACCAGGATGGGGAGCAGAAGGTACAAGAGCAAAAGACACTGCCGAGAACCAGCTGACGGTACTGGAACCCGGATGGGTAGCCGAAGGTCCAAGAGCCAATGGAACTACCGAGGACCAGCTGACGTTACTGGAACCCGGTTACTAAGCAGGAGGTACCCGTGCCTGAAAGCACTACCAAGGACCACCTGACGTTGGTGGAACTCGGATACCCAGAGGGAGGCACCTAAGCCAAAGGCTCTGCCCGGAACCAGCTGACGGTACTGGAACCAGGATGGGGACCTATTCAAGCTTGTCTTCCTAGAGCCCCAACTGGCGGTGTTAGAGCCCAGGGTCAGCAGAAGGAGGAGCAGGGGGAGGGGAGTGTAGGCCGAAGCCTGCACTGGCGGCAGCTTTGGGTCTGTTGTGCCTGCGTGGCGGTCGCAGGACACGTTGCCGGCTACACAGCAGGGGAACAGCTGGCGGTGCTGAACCCCACTGACACATTGGCGAGATGTTTGGCTCTGTGCAGCCAGCACTTCCGGACAGCAACTAGCGTTGTTGGAGCCCGGGCTCTGCCGGTGGAGCAGAGTGTAGGCCAAAGCCTAATTGAACCGATTTCAAAGGTAACCTTTAACCCCCCCTCAGGGGTTACAAACTAGAAGAGCCACAGCTTATGCAGCAGTAGTGCCGCACAAGTCAAAGGTTGCTCTTTTAATTTTTCTCCTTGCACACGCCGAATGAAACACGTATAACATTTAGCCCTTTATACAGTCAAACTGTGTTGGAGGCGCGAGTTCCCTTCGTAATGAGACGCAGCACAGATGTCAAGAATCCCACCTTGGTGCTGGGTGCAGCCTCCTGAGCGTTGTTATTTGCTGTACAGGAGTCTGCGCTGTCGTGTTATCCCTTGGCCTAGCGCTGTTAGCGCTGCCCATCTTCTGACATCATTTAATGTCGGCCGTTGCGGTTCGCGATGACCATGAATCCCAGCCCCGCAGTGTCTTAACATTGTTAAAACACTGCGGGGCTGGGATTCATGGCCTGGCGCAGTACATATGTTCGCCTCTCGCACTTGGGTCCTTACACCCGCTTCAGACTGTGCGGCGTCAGCTGATCCCTTATCGCGTGCCACGGCCATGAAGCCGCACAGTCTGAAGAAGGCGGAAGGAGATGAGTGACAACAGGCGAAGATATGCACTGCTCATGCCCATCAATCACACCCTCGCAGTCCAAATAAATAAGACACCGAGGGGCGTTGTGTGGGTCAGGGCGGCCGCAGAGGCGCAGGCAGCCAAACAATGATGCCAGAAGATGGGCAGCGCTACCAAAGGGGTTGCAGCGTGTCATTACAAAGGAAAGTCATACCTCCGGGACGGTTAAATGGTCACACAGAGGACACATTTTAGACGTGTTTTCAGTTCCACATGTGCGAGGAGAATTCGTTTATGAGCCACCTTGCACACATGCAGCATTACTGCTGTACAAGGTGGCTGGAAAACACACAAACACCTGGGGGTGGGGCGACAGGATCCCTTCAATTTCAGTTCTTGTGTCTGCGTGGCTTTTGCAGGACACGATGCCGGCTACACAGCAGGGGAACAGCTGGCGGTGCTGAACCCCACTGACACATTGGCTGGTGTTTTTCTCTGTGCAGCTAGCAGTACCGGGCCCAAACTGGCGGTGTTAGAGCCCAGGGTCAGCAGGAGGAGAGGGAGCAGAGTGTAGGCCGAAGCCTGCACTGGCGGCAGCTTTGGGTCTGTTGTGCCTGCGTGGCTGTTGCAGGACACGTTGCCGGCTGCACAGCAGGGGAACAGCTGGCGTTGCTGAACCCCACTGACACTTTGGCTGGTGTTTTCCTCTGTGCAGCTAGCAGTACCGGGCACCAACTGGCGGTGTTAGAGCCCAGGGTCAGCAGGAGGAGGAGGAGCAGGAGGAGGAGCAGGGGGAGGGGAGTGTAGGCCGAAGCCTGCACTGGCGGCAGCTTTGGGTCTGTTGTGCCTGCGTGGCGGTCGCAGGACACGTTGCCGGCTACACAGCAGGGGAACAGCTGGCGGTGCTGAACCCCACTGACACTTTGGCTGGTGTTTTCCTCTGTGCAGCTAGCAGTACCGGGCCCCAACTGGCGGTGTTGGAGCCCGGGCTCTGCAGGGGGAGCAGAGTGTAGGCCGAAGCCTAATTGAACCAATTTCAAAGGTAACCTTTAACCCCCCCTCAGGGGTTACAAACTAGAAGAGCCACAGCTTATGCAGCAGTAGTGCCGCACAAGTCAAAGGTTGCTCTTTTAATTTTTCTCCTTGCACACGCTGAATGAAACACGTATAACATTTAGCCCTTTATACAGTCAAACTGTGTTGGAGGCGCGAGTTCCCTTCGTAATGAGACGCAGCACAGATGTCAAGAATCCCACCTTGGTGCTGGGTGCAGCCTCCTGAGCGTTGTTATTTGCTGTACAGGAGTCTGCGCTGTCGTGTTATCCCCTGGCCTAGCGCTGTTAGCGCTGCCCATCTTCTGACATCATGTAATGTCGGCCGGTGCGGTTCGCGATGACCATGAATCCCAGCCCCGCAGTGTCTTAACATTGTTAAAACACTGCGGGTCTGGGATTCATGGCCTGGCGCAGCACATATGTTCGCCTCTCACACTCGGGTCCTTACACCCGCTTCAGACTGTGCGGCGTCAGCTGATCCCTTATCGCATGCCACGGCCATGAAGCCGCACAGTCTGAAGAAGGCGGAAGGAGATGAGTGACAACAGGCGAAGATATGCACTGCTCATGCCCATCAATCACACCCTCGCAGTCCAAATAAATAAGACACCGAGGGGCGTTGTGTGGGTCAGGGCGGCCGCAGAGGCGCAGGCAGCCAAACAATGATGCCAGAAGACGGGCAGCGCTACCAAGGGGGTTGCAGCGTGTCATTACAAAGGAAAGTCACACCACCGGGACGGTTAAATGGTCACACAGAGGACACATTTTAGACGTGTTTTCAGTTCCACATGTGCGAGGAGAATACGTTTATGAGCCACCTTGCACACATGCAGCATTACCGCTGTACGAGGTGGCTGTAAAACGTACAAACGCCTGGGGGAGGGGGGACAGGTTCCCTTCAATTTCAGTTCTTGTGTCTGCGTGGCTTTTGCAGGACACGTTGCCGGCTACACAGCAGGGGAACAGCTGGCGGTGCTGGACCCCACTGACACATTGGCTGGTGTTTTTCTCTGTGCAGCTAGCAGTACCGGGCCCAAACTGGCGGTGTTAGAGCCCAGGGTCAGCAGGAGGAGAGGGAGCAGAGTGTAGGCCGAAGCCTAATTGAACCAATTTTAAAGTTAACCTTTAACCCCCCCTCAGGTGTTACAAACTAGAAGAGCCACGCCTTATGCAGCAGTAGTGCTGCACAAGTCAAAGGTTGCTCTTTTAATTTTTCTCCTTGCACACGCTGAAAGGGACACGTATAACATTTAGGCCCTTACACAGTCAAACTGATTTTGAGGCGTGAGTTCCCTTCGTAAAGAGACGCAGTACAGCTGGCAAAAATGCCACCTTGGTACTTGGCGCGGCCTCCTGAGCATCTTTATTTGCTGCACAGGAGTCTGCGCTGTCGTGTTATCCCTTGGCCTTGCGCTGTTAGCGCTGCCCATCCTCTGACATCATGTAATGTCGGCCGTTGCGGTTTGCGATGACCATGAATCCCAGCCCCGCAGTGTCTTAACATTGTTAAAACACTGCGGGGCTGGGATTCATGGCCTGGTGCAGTACATATGTTCGCCTCTCGCTTGGGTTCTTACACCTGCTTCAGACTATGCGGCGTCAGCTGATCCCTTATCGCATGCCACGGCCATGAAGACGCACAGTCCGAAGAAGGCGGAAGGAGATGAGGGACAGGCGAAGAAATGCACCGATCATGCCCATCAATCACACCCTCGCAGTCCCAATAAATAAGACACCGAGGGGCGTTGTGTGGGGCAAGGCGGCGGCAGAGGCGCAGCCAGCCAAACAATGAGGCCAGAAGACGGGCAGCGCTACCAAGGAGCTTGTTGCGTGTCAATACAAAGGAAAATCACACCTGAGGGACGTTTTAATGGTCGCAGAGGACTCATTTTAGACGTGTTCAGTTCCCCATGGGCAAGGAGAATAAGTTTCCTAGCCACCTTGCACACATGCAGCATTACTGCTGTACAAGGTGGCTGTAAACCATAGAAACACCTGGGGGAGGGGGGACAGGTTCCCTTCAATTTCAGTTCTTGTGTCTGCGTGGCTGTCGCAGGACACGTTGCCGGCTACACAGCAGGGGAACAGCTGGCGGTGCTGGACCCCACTGACACATTGGCTGGTGTTTTTCTCTGTGCAGCTAGCAGTACCGGGCCCCAACTGGCGGTGTTAGAGCCCAGGGTCAGCAGGAGGAGGAGCAGGAGGAGGAGCAGGGGGAAGGTAGTGTAGGCCGAAGCCTGCACTGGCGGCAGCTTTGGGTCTGTTGTGCCTGCGTGGCGGTCGCAGGACACGTTGCCGGCTACACAGCAGGGGAACAGCTGGCGGTGCTGAACCCCACTGACACATTGGCGAGGTGTTTGGCTCTGTGCAGCCAGCACTTCCGGACAGCAACTAGCGGTGTTGGAGCCCGGGCTCTGCCGGTGGAGCAGAGTGTAGGCCGAAGCCTAATTGAACCGATTTCAAAGGTAACCTTTAACCCCCCCTCAGGGGTTACAAACTAGAAGAGCCACAGCTTATGCAGCAGTAGTGCCGCACAAGTCAAAGGTTGCTCTTTTAATTTTTCTCCTTGCACACGCCGAATGAAACACGTATAACATTTAGCCCTTTATACAGTCAAACTGTGTTGGAGGCGTGAGTTCCCTTCGTAATGAGACGCAGCACAGCTGGCAAAAATGCCACCTTGGTGCTTGGCGCGGCATCCTGAGCATCGTTATTTGCTGCACAGGAGTCTGCGCTGTCGTGTTATCCCTTGGCCTTGCGCTGTTACCGCTGCCCGTCATCTGACAACATTTGATGTTGGCCGTTGCGGTTCGCGATGACCATGAATCCCAGCCCCGCAGTGTCTTAACATTGTTAAAACACTGCGGGGCTGGGATTCATGGCCTGGCGCAGTACATATGTTCGCCTCTCGCTTGGGTTCTTACACCCGCTTCAGACTATGCGGCGTCAGCTGATCCCTTATCGCATGCCACGGCCATGAAGCCGCACAGTCCGAAGAAGGCGGAAGGAGATGAGGGATAGGCGAAGAAATGCACCGTTCATGCCCGTCAATCACACCCTCGCAGTCCAAATAAATAAGACACCGAGGGGCGTTGTGTGGGTCAGGGCGGCCGCAGAGGCGCAGGCAGCCAAACAATGATGCCAGAAGACGGGCAGCGCTACCAAGGGGGTTGCAGTGTGTCATTACAAAGGAAAGTCACACCACCGGGACGGTTAAATGGTCACACAGAGGACACATTTCAGACGTGTTTTCAGTTCCACATGTGCGAGGAGAATACGTTTATGAGCCACCTTGCACACATGCAGCATTACCGCTGTACGAGGTGGCTGTAAAACGTACAAACGCCTGGGGGAGGGGGGCAGGTTCCCTTCAATTTCAGTTCTTGTGTCTGCGTGGCTTTTGCAGGACATGATGCCGGCTACACAGCAGGGGAACAGCTGGCGGTGCTGGACCCCACTGACACATTGGCTGGTGTTTTTCTCTGTGCAGCTAGCAGTACCGGGCCCCAACTGGCGGTGTTAGAGCCCAAGGTCAGCAGGAGGAGGAGATGGAGCAGAGTGTAGGCCGAAGCCTGCACTGGCGGCAGCTTTGGGTCTGTTGTGCCTGCGTGGCTGTTGCAGGACACGTTGCCGGCTGCACAGCAGGGGAACAGCTGGCGGTGCTGAACCCCACTGACACATTGGCTGGTGTTTTTCTCTGTGCAGCTAGCAGTACCGGGCCCCAACTGGCGGTGTTGGAGCCCGGGCTCTGCAGGGGGAGCAGAGTGTAGGCCGAAGCCTAATTGAACCAATTTCAAAGGTAACCTTTAACCCCCCCTCAGGTGTTACAAAGTAGAAGAGCCACAGCTTATGCAGCAGTAATGCTGCACAAGTCAAAGGTTGCTCTTTTAATTTTGCTCCTTGCACACGCTGAAAGGAACACGTATAACATTTAGGCCCTTACACAGTCAAACTGATTTTGAGGCGTGAGTTCCCTTCGTAAAGAGATGCAGTACAGCTGGCAAAAATGCCACCTTGGTGCTTGGCGCGGCCTCCTGAGCATCGTTATTTGCTGCACAGGAGTCTGCGCTGTCGTGTTATCCCTTGGCCTTGCGCTGTTAGCGCTGCCCATCCTCTGACATCATGTAATGTCGGCCGTTGCGGTTTGCGATGACCATGAATCCCAGCCCCGCAGTGTCTTAACATTGTTAAAACACTGCGGGGCTGGGATTCATGGCCTGGTGCAGTACATATGTTCGCCTCTCGCTTGGGTTCTTACACCCGCTTCAGACTATGCGGCGTCAGCTGATCCCTTATCGCATGCCACGGCCATGAAGACGCACAGTCCGAAGAAGGCGGAAGGAGATGAGGGACAGGCGAAGAAATGCACCGATCATGCCCATCAATCACACCCTCGCAGTCCAAATAAATAAGACACAGAGGGGCGTTGTGTGGGGCAAGGCGGCCGCAGAGGCGCAGCCAGCCAAACAATGATGCCAGAAGACGGGCAGCGCTACCAAGGAGCTTGTTGCGTGTCAATACAAAGGAAAATCACACCTGAGGGACGTTTTAATGGTCGCAGAGGACTCATTTTAGACGTGTTCAGTTCAACATGGGCAAGGAGAATAAGTTTCTGAGCCACCTTGCACACATGCAGCATTACTGTCGTACAAGGTGGCTGTAAAACGTAGAAACACCTGGGGGAGGGGGGACAGGTTTCCTTCAATTCCAGTTCTTGTGTCTGCGTGGCTGTTGCAGGACACGTTGCTGGCTGCACAGCAGGGGAACAGCTGGCGGTGCTGAACCCCACTGACACATTGGCTGGTGTTTTTCTCTGTGCAGCTAGCACATCTGGGCCCCAACTGGCGGTGTTAGAGCCCAGGGTCAGCAGGAGGAGGAGAGGGAGCAGAGTGTAGGCCGAAGCCTGCACTGGAGCAAGTTGAAAGGGAAACTTTAACCCCCCCCCAGGCGTTTGTAGCTGAAAGAGCCATCATGTACAGCACTAATGCTGGAAAAGGTAAACTTAGCTCTTTTAATTATGGTCCTTGCACATGCTGAACCTAACACTTATGAAAAGTGTCCCCTCCTACCGTGATACCGTCCGGTAGGTGGAACTTTCCTTTGTGATGTGACGCAGCACAGCCATCATTCTTACCCCCTTGGCGCCGTGCGCCGCCTCCTCAGCGTTGTTTGCATCAGTCCCGGAGCCTGCACTGTTAGGTTAGCCCTTGGCCATGCACACATTTTGCGCTGCCCGTCTTCTGACATCATTTGGTGTCAGGCTGGCTGCGCCTGTGCGGCCGCGCTGGCCGAGATCCCGTCTCGTACTGTCTTCTGATTTAATCCCACTGGGGGCCTGAGATCCGTGGCCATGCGCAGTGCATATCCTCGCCTCTCACTCCCCTCCCTACGGCTTCTTCAGACTGTGCGGTGTCACGGCCGTGGCATGCTATTAGGGACCAGCTGACACCGCACAGTTTGAAGAAGCCGTAGGGAGATGAGTGAGAGGTGGAGGTTCAGATATGCACTGCGCATGTCCATGGATCTCAGGCCCCCAGTGGGATGAAATCAGAAGACAGTACGAGGTGGGATCTCGGCCAGCGCGGCCGCACAGGCGCAGCCAGCCTGACACCAAATGATGTCAGAAGACGGGCAGCGCAAAATGTGTGCATGGCCAAGGGCTAACCTAACAGTGCAGGCTCCGGGACTGATGCAAACAACGCTGAGGAGGCGGCGCACGGCGCCAAGGGGGTAAGAATGACGGCTGTGCTGCGTCACATCACAAAGGAAAGTTCCACCTACCGGACGGTATCACGGTAGGAGGGGACACTTTTCATAAGTGTTAGGTTCAGCATGTGCAAGGAGCACCACGAAAAGGGGCACTTTTTCCCTTTGCATCATTACTGCTGCACAAGGTGGCTCCTTCAGTAACAAACGCCTGGGGGGGGACAGGTTCCCTTAAATTTAACTTGTTGTGCCTGCGTGGCGGTCGCAGTACACGTTGCCGTATACACAGCAGGGGAACAGCTGACGTTACTGAACCCCACTAACACATTGGCGAGGTGTTTTGCTCTGTGCGGACAGCACTTCTGGACGGCAACTAGCGGTGTTGGAGCCCAGGGACAGGTGGAGGAGGAGGAGGTGGAGGAGGTAGGAGGGATTGCCACACACACAGCAGGGGAACAGCTGACGTTACTGAACCCCAATAACAGAGGAGGGACTGTCGGGACTGTGCGTACAGCACTACCAGGCAACAACTAGCGGTGTTGGAGCCCAGGGACAGGTGGAGGAGGAGGAGGTGGAGGAGGTAGGAGGGATTGCCACACACACAGCAGGGGAACAGCTGACGTAACTGAACCCCAATAACAGAGGAGGGACTGTCGGGACTGTGCGTACAGCACTACCAGGCAACAACTAGCGGTGTTGGAGCCCAGGGACAGGTGGAGGAGGAGGAGGTGGAGGAGATAGGAGGGATTGCCACACACACAGCAGGGGAACAGCTGACGTTACTGAACCCCAATAACAGAGGAGGGACTGTCGGGACTGTGCGTACAGCACTACCAGGCAACAACTAGCGGTGTTGGAGCCCAGGGACAGGTGGAGGAGGAGGAGGTGGAGGAGATAGGAGGGATTGCCACACACACAGCAGGGGAACAGCTGACGTTACTGAACCCCAATAACAGAGGAGGGACTGTCGGGACTGTGCGTACAGCACTACCAGGCAACAACTAGCGGTGTTGGAGCCCAGGGACAGGTGGAGGAGGAGGAGGTGGAGGAGGTAGGAGGGATTGCCACACACACAGCAGGGGAACAGCTGACGTTACTGAACCCCAATAACAGAGGAGGGACTGTCGGGACTGCGCGTACAGCACTACCAGGCAACAACTAGCGGTGTTGGAGCCCAGGGACAGGTGGAGGAGGAGGAGGTGGAGGAGGTAGGAGGGATTGCCACACACACAGCAGGGGAACAGCTGACGTTACTGAACCCCAATAACAGAGGAGGGACTGTCGGGACTGTGCGTACAGCACTACCAGGCAACAACTAGCGGTGTTGGAGCCCAGGGACAGGTGGAGGAGGAGGAGGTGGAGGAGATAGGAGGGATTGCCACACACACAGCAGGGGAACAGCTGACGTTACTGAACCCCAATAACAGAGGAGGGACTGTCGGGACTGTGCGTACAGCACTACCAGGCAACAACTAGCGGTGTTGGAGCCCAGGGACAGGAGGGGGAGGTGGAGGTGGAGGAGATAGGAGGGATTGCCACACACACAGCAGGGGAACAGCTGACGTTACTGAACCGCAATAACAGAGGAGGGACTGTTGACTGTGCGTACAGCACTACCAGGCAACAACTAGCGGTGTTGGAGCCCAGGGACAGGAGGAGAAGCAGAGGAACACAATGTAGGCCGAAGCCTGATTGGAGAAAGTCGAAAGGGAACCTTTAACCCTCCCCCAAGGCGTTTGTAGCTGAAAGAGCCAGCTTGTGCAGCAAAAAAGATGCAAAAGGAAAAGGTGGCTCTTTTCATGATGCTCCTTGCAAACACAGAACTAAACACTTATAAAATGTGTCCCCTGATACCGTGTGACCGTCCCGGAGGTGGGACTTTCCTTTGTAATATGACGCAGCACAGCCGTCATTCCTACCCCCTTGGCGCCGTGCCCCGGCTCCTCAGCGTTGTTTGATTCCGTCCCGGAGCCTGCGCTGTTATGTTATCCCTTGGCCAGGCACACTTAGCGCTGCCCATCTTCTGACATCATTTGGTGTCAGGCTGGCTGCGCCTGTGCGGCCGCGCTGGCCGAGAGCCCGCCTCGCAGTGTCGTCTAATGTAATCCCACCGCGGGCCTGGGATCCGTGGCCATGCGCAGTGCATATCCTCGCCTCTCACTCCCCTCCCTACGGCTTCTTAAGACTGTGCGGTGTCACGGCCGTGGCATGCTATTAGGGACCAGCTGACACCGCACAGTCTGAAGAAGCCGTAGGGAGATGAGTGAGAGGTGGAGGTTCAGATATGCACTGCGCATGTCCATGGATCTCAGGCCCCCAGTGGGATGAAATCAGAAGACACTGCGAGGCAGGCTCTCGGCCAGCGCGGCCGCACAGGCGCAGCCATCCTGACACCAAATGATGTCAGAAGACGGGCAGCGCTAAGTGTGCCTGGCCAAGGGATAACATAACAGCGCAGGCTCCGGGACGGAATCAAACAACGCTGAGGAGCCGGGGCACGGCGCCAAGGGGGTAGGAATGACGGCTGTGCTGCGTCATATTACGAAGGAAAGTCCCACCTCCGGGACGGTTTTACG
Source organism: Ranitomeya variabilis (assembly GCF_051348905.1). Lineage (NCBI taxonomy): Eukaryota > Metazoa > Chordata > Amphibia > Anura > Dendrobatidae > Ranitomeya > Ranitomeya variabilis. Next base: position 11,368 of record NW_027507950.1, on the reverse strand, counting down.
GTATCAGTGGACACATTTTATAAGTGTTAAGTTCTGCGTGTGCAAGGAGCTAAACAAAAATAGCTACCTTTTCCTTGTGCAGCATTACTGCTGTACAAGGTGGCTCTTTCAGTAACAAACGCCTTGGGGGGGGGGACAGGTTCCCTTACATTTCAGTTGTTGTGTCAGCGTGGCGGTCGCAGGACACATTGCCGGCTACACAGCTGGGGATCAGCTGACGTTACTGAAACCCAATAACACTGGGTCGTATGTTTTGACTGTGCAGACGGCACTTCTGAGCCTCAACTGGCGGTGTTGGAGCCCAGGAATTTAAGTTCAGGTGGTAGAAAGATGAACACAACAGGAGACCTGGATACTGTAGACAGTCACCTAATTATTTAATCAGGAAGAGGAGTGGCAAATTCCTGCGAGATCCAGGCCTTGTTCATTTTCAGGAAAGTAAGCCGGTCAACGTTATCGGAGGATAGTCGCATGCGACGGTCAGTTAGTACACCACCTGCAGCACTAAAGACACGTTCCGATAATACACTGGCCGCAGGGCAAGACAGCACCTCCAATGCATACTGGCTTAGCTCTGGCCATGTATCCAGCTTTGAGACCCAAAACTTGAAAGGGGAAGAGCCGTCTGGGAGTACAGCAAGAGGGCAAGACATGTAGTCTGTCACCATCTGACGAAACCGTTGCCTCCTGCTGACTGGAGCCGTCTGTGATGGTGTAGACTTTTGTGGCGGGCACAGAAAACTGTGCCACAGTTGGGCCATACTGGTCTTGCCTTGGGCAGAGGCACTGCTTCTGCTCCCTCTTTGTGCAGAGCCTCCACCACTGCCTGGACGCACTGAGCTGCTTTGGAATGCACTAGCAGCACTTCTCTCACTTGGAATGGAGAAGATGATGGAATTTACCAGTGTGTCTTGGTACTCCCGCATTTTTCGCTCCCGGTTCAACGGTGTGATGAGGCTTTCTACGTTGTCCCGGTAGCGAGGATCGAGGAGGGTGAACACCCAATATTCAGACATGTTGAGAATGTGGGCGATGCGGCGGTCGTTTCTCAGGCACTGCAGCATGTAATCCACCATGTGCTGCAGACTGCCAACTGCCCAAGAAACGCTGTCCCCTGCTGGAGGCGTGATCTCTGCCCGCTCGTCATCACCCCACCCTCGCTGTACAAACTGACTACTGGACAATTGTGTAACTCCCTCCTCTGGACGGATGTCTTCCTCCTCCATTGACTCCTCCTCATCCTCCTCACAAACTGTCCCCTGCCTACGCGTTTGTGAGGAACCACGTGGCGCTGACTGTCCAGAAGATGATGGAAATGCTGAATCCTCATCCTCCACCTCTTCCACAACATCATCCCTTAGCGCTTGCAGTGATTTTTCAAGCAGGCAGATAAGGGGGACAGTCATGCTGACTAGTGCATCATCTGCACTCGCCATCCGCGTGGAATAATCGAAGGGACGCAAAACCTGGCAGACGTCATTCATAGTGGCCCACTCTGTGGTTGTGAAGTCTGTACAGCGCTGACTGCGACTTCTTTGCGCCTGAAGCAGCTGGTACTCCATTACAGCTTGCTGCTGCTCACACAACCGCTCCAACATATGTAACGTGGAATTCCACCTGGTAGGTAGGTCACATATGATGCGATGTTCCGGCAGGCGGTGTCGGCGCTGCAGAGCCGCAATGCGCGCTTTTGCCGTGCTGGAACGCCGCAAGTGAGCACACTCTAGGCGGACCTTGTGCAGCAGTGCATCAAGATCCGGATAGTCCCTCAGAAAACTCTGCACGACCAAATTGAGCACATGTGCCAGACATGGGATGTGAGTGAGGTTGCCGAGGCCCAGAGCTGCCACCAGATTTCGGCCATTATCACACACTACCATGCCTGGCTGGAGATTCGCTGGCACAAACCACACATCGCTCTCCTGCTTGATGGCATTCCAGAGCTCCTGCGCTGTGTGGCTTCGATTCCCCAAATAAATTAATTTCAAGACGGCCTTTGACGTTTGGCCACGGCTGTGCTCATGTCGGTCGTAACAGGTACACGTTCATCACGGGTCCATGTGGAGGTGGACTGTGACGGCTCCTGCAGCGATGATTCTGAGAACTGGTGTAGGAGGAGGAGTCAATGCGTACAGAATGGATTCCTGCAATCCTTGGAGTGGGCAGGACACGTCCTGCGCCACTCGCACGGTCTGTACCCGGCTCAACGACATTAACCCAATGGGCAGTGAGGGAAAGGTATCGCCCCTGTCCATGTTGACTGGTCCACGCATCGGTGGTGAGGTGGACCTTGCTACTGACGGCGTTCAGTAGCACGTGTTTTATGTGTCCCTCCACATGCTTGTGCAGGGCAGGGACGGCTTGCCTGCTGAAGTAAAAGCGGCTGGGCACATTGTACTGTGGGACTGCCAATGACATCAAGTCACGGAAGCTGTCAGTCTCCACCAGCCTGAATGACAGCATTTCCAGTGACAGAAGTTTGGCAATGCCTGCAGTCAGAGCCTGTGCTCGTGGGTGGTTTGACGAGAAAGGCCGCCTTTTCTCCCATGCCTGTACTACCGATGGCTGTAGACTGGGCTGGGAGTGTGTGGATGACTGGGAAAGTGGTGCTGCGGGTGGAATTACAGCGGGTCTCTGGACAACAGGGCCAGAGGTTCTTCCACGGCGATCCTGGGAGGAAGCCGAACCAGCTGCGTGTGAGCTGGAGGAAGAGGCAACACGAGCTGAAGAGGTGGTAGCTGCCGCTGTTGGTTGGCCTAGCTCTTCAGTGTGTTTTTCTAACAACGCCGCGTGCCTGTTGCGCACATGTTTCCACATGTTGGAGGTATTGAGGCTGCTGACATTTCGACCTCTTTTGACTTTCTGATGACACACCTTGCATTTGACATAGCAAATGTCATCTGCAACTGTGTCAAAAAAGGCCCAGGCACTGCAAGTCTTGGGAGCGCCCTTTTTGGCTTTTGGAAGAGACATGCTCCTAACGGGTGCCAAAGCGGAGGCTGCAGGATCCGCAGTCTTCCCCCTCCCTCTCCCTCTTTGGGCCGTACGGGGAATCTCTTCCTCAGAGCTGCTCCCACCACCTTCCTGTCCCTCACGCCAAGATGGGTCAAGGACCTCATCATCTACACTACCCTCTGCCCCCAACTGCTCCTCCTGGGTAGTCTCAGCAGCAGAGCACGCACCAGTAAGTGGCACCTGAGTGTCATCATCAGCGGATGTGGCCTGCGACGTGGTGACCGGAGCCACTGGCCCACCCGCCTCTTCAGACTCAGAGAGAAAAAGCTGTTGGGCATCACTGCACCCTGCCTCTTCTTCCATTTCTCCAATGCTGCTTGGCTGGCCCCCTGTTTCCGAGCCAAGAGATTCAGAGAACAGAAGTAGAGACGGCTCCTGTCCTGGGCTCTCTGTCTGCCTGGGCAATTTGGCAGGTGGTGAAGAGACAGATGGCTGCTCTCCAGTGCTCTGTGTCTGAGAGGATGTGGCACTAATTGAAGTTGATGCATTAGCTGCCATCCATCCGACAACGGCTTCAATTTGGTCTTCACGCAGCAGCGGTGTACGGCGCTCTGCGACAAAGCTGCGCATGAATGACTGTTCCCTTGTGAAAGTGGGTGCTGATGAGTCACCGGTGCCCGCAGCGGGCACAGAATCCCCACGTCCCCTCCCTGCTCCGCGCCCACGTCCACGTGCCTTACTCACTGCCTTCTTCATCTTGGGTGACTGATAAAGATAAGCAGAAAAGTACTAACGGCTTTGTGTGCTTATTCCTGAACAACTCCTCCTAACAGGTATAAGAAACACTAATTTTCTAAAGTGTGGACTAGACTTTAATATGAGCTAATGTGGCCTACAGAAATGTAAAGTGGTGTCACTGGTGTGTTTGGTGAACTTTATTATTTATTTATTTTTTGGGGGCTGAACTGACAACAGAGAGAGCTGCAGTCACACGGAGACCGTGCAGACAGCCGTAAACGGCGCTGCAAGGCCCAAAAACCCTCCTCTACGTTATCCTATGTAGTGTTTTTCCACAAGTTAGCTGGAGACGGGTGGAAAGACACTAATAGGAATTTTTTGAAAAAATGTGCAGCAGCCTGCACTACTTAAAACAAAATGAAAATTGATTTTGCGGTATGACGCAGTGAAGAACCCTGAGCTGGAGACAACCAGGCTATGGCTGCTCACAGACTACAGGGCGAGCTGCAGTCACACGGAGACCGTGCAGACAGCCGTAAACGGCGCTGCAAGGCCCAAAAACCCTCCTCTACGTTATCCTATGTAGTGTTTTTCCACAAATTAGCTGGAGACGGGTGGAAAGACACTAATAGGAATTTTTTGAAAAAATGTGCAGCAGCCTGCACTACTTAAAACAAAATGAAAATTGATTTTGCGGTATGACGCAGTGAACAACCCTGAGCTGGAGACAACCAGGCTATGGCTGCTCACAGACTACAGGGCGAGCTGCAGTCACACGGAGACCGTGCAGACAGCCGTAAACGGCGCTGCAAGGTCCAAAAACCCTCCTCTACATTATCCTATGTAGTGTTTTTCCACAAATTAGCTGGAGACGGGTGGAAAGACACTAATAGGATTTTTTGTTAAAACTTAGCAGCAGACTACACTACTTGGAAAAAAAAAAAAAAAAAGAACAGTATGAGGCAATGAACCACCCTCCCTGAACTGAATACAACCAGCTATGGGTGGCCTATGTGGCTGCACTCAGACTAGAGAGTGGGCTGCACTCACACACACACACACACAGACCTTGCAGATCGCTGTGAAAACAGCGCTACAAGGCAAAAGCAAGGTGAATAGTAGGTGAACACAGCGGTTGCTAAATTAGCCTTTGGAAAGCACAAAGAAGCAAATCGCTATCTCTAAACTGGCCCTCAGTCAGCAAACAGAGTCCTGTCACTAACTGAATTCACAGCAGAGTGATCGCAAAATGGCGCCAGCGACTTTTAAACTGCATCATGACATCATTTCAGCAGCCAATCACAGCCATGCCAGTAGTTTCATGCCCTCCATGCTGAACAGGATGTGCCCACACTTGAAATCATTCTCATTGGCTGAATTTGTGCATTTTGAATCTGGGAACTTCCGATTCCGGTATCCGATACGCGGCAAGTATCGGAATCCCGGTATCGGAATTCCGATACCGCAAGTATCGGCCGATACCCGATACTTGCGGTATCGGAATGCTCAACACTAGTTGTGAGGACTATCCCATGGTGCTAAGCAGGGAAGGACTACAACACACAAGCGCTAGAAGGTAGGCACAGATTTCCACCTGCAAAGGGAACTCTGGAGGTGCCATCGGACCGGCCGGTCTCAGCCAGCCCTGTTAACCGTACTTCGGATTGAGGATCCTGAAGCCTTCAGTAAAGAGGTAAAGAGACTGCAACCTGGTGTCCTCGTTATTCATCGCGATCTGCACCACACCATCATCACTCTCCACTTTCACTGGACGCCCCTCAGCAGGGTCACGGACTGGTCTAGCCACCGTGACAATCCCAGAACAGAGACAGAGAGGCCCGGTACAGGGTACCCTTCGGCCCTGCGGCAGTGGGGGCGCTCCAATGACATACTCACCTCTCGTCTCTGCCCGCTGGTCCTCACCGTCCCGGTCTCTCCGCACTGACTGTTCAGGCAGAGGGCGGCGCGCACACTATACGTCATCGAGCCCTCTGACCTGCACAGTCACAGCAGAGGACGCGGAAGACTGAGCGGTGCCCGGCGGGTGGATCGTGGACAGGTAAATATGATACTCACCTGCTCCCGGCATCCCTGGCTCCTTTTCCTGGACTGTGGACAGATGATCTCCGCAGACTCCGGGCATGGCAGCTTCTTCACCAGCGGTCACTGGGTACCGCTCATTACAGGATCCACACAGTGTATCACAACAATGCCGTGTATGTCCGTCGCCGTCGGGGGCCCCCTCCCGCTCTGGGCCCCGGTGCGGTTGCACCGGTTGAACTGGCGGTATGTCCACCCCTGACATGAGCCTTTCCTGAGATGCTAAAAACCACCCGTCTGACACCAAATCATTTAATGGAGATCACATTTCATCCCTTTTATTGTGTTTTGCCTGAACGACTGCTGAATCTTTTGACCATGTTTGCGGCTTTGAGGTATTAAGTTCCTGTCCCATGAATAGATGCCTGAACTAGCAGGTGTTATTATAGTGCAGCCATTGAGTTACTAAAAGTAAGCGAATATTTGCAAGATTACAGCTAGGGATTTACATCAATCCAGCATTGTCCGCAGGCTACTTATAAATCATTGCATTTGCAGCCTTGTAACATCAAGACCGATGTCCCATGTTGAGTGATATTGCATCCTACCGGGAATCCTGGCCTTACTTCTGTATGGGGCCCAGTGAACAGTAGTACACAGAGGGGCCCACAGGTCCGGGGCCCCGCTTATGTGCTACTGTTCATCGGGCCCCATCGTGCAGCAAAGTGGTGCGCGCTACGGTGCACACGTCGGCGCTGGGGCCCGGGAGCTTTCCCGGAGCTGTGCATGGCCATCTTACCTTGACGGCTGTGCAGCTCCTCCTCCATCCATCTTCGGTTGAGCCTAGACTGTATGGACTCCTTCCATGTCCTGACTGCAGCCCATACAGTCTAGCAGGCTCACTACTGAAGATGGCAGCTTCTCTTCCTGCCTTTGCTAAGTCAGAACACGCCCCCCCAGTATGACACACGCTCCCGAAAATGACATCCTACCTGGAGGGAGCCCATACAATCTAGCATTTACCCTGGAGGCAGAGCCGCGCTGCTGTGGAGCAACTGTGAGGTAAGTATACAAAACTTTTTTGTTTTCTGTACAAAATGAATTAAATGGGTGAGCGGGGAGGAGGAGAAATTGCACATGACAGGGGAAGGAGTAAGGGGGACTGCACATGATGATGTGGGGAGGGGGTTTAAAAAGGGACTGCACATGATGATGTGGGGGGATAAAGGGGTACTGCACATGTTGATGTTGGGGAATAAAGGGGATAGCACATGATGTGGGGAGGTGGGTTAAAGGGAACTGCACATGATGTGGGGGATAAAGGGGTACTGCACATGATGATGTGGGGAGGGGGTTAAATTGGACTGCACATGATGTGGGGAGGGGGCTTAAAAGGGGACTGCACATTATGTGGGGAAGGGGTTAAAGGGGGACTGCACATGATGATGTGGGGGATAAAGGGGGACTGCAAATGATGATGTGGGGAGGGGGGTTAAAGGGGGACTGCACATGATGTTGGGAGGGGGTTAAAGGGGGACTGCACATGATGATGTGAGGGGGTAAAGGAGGACTGCACATGATGATGTGGAGGGTTAAAGGGGTACTGCACATGATGTGGAGAGGGGGTTAAAGGGGGACTGCACATGAAGTGGGAGGTTAAAAGGAACTGCAAAGGATGACATGGGGTAAAAAAGGGGACTGCACAAGATGATGTGGGGGGATAAAGGGGGACTGCAGATGATGTGGGGGATGTGATTAAAGGGGGACTGCACATGATGATGTGTGGGGATAAAGGGGGACTGCACATGATGTGGGGGGGATAAAGGGGGACTGCACATGATGATGTGGGGAGGAAGGTTAAAGGGAACTGCACATGATGATGTGGGGAGGGGGGTTAAATAGGGACTGCACATGATGATGTGGGGGGATAAAGGGGGATTGCACAAGATGATGTGGGGGGGTTAAAAGAGGACTGCACATGATGATGTGGGAAGGGGTTAAAGGGAGACTGCACATGATGGAGGGGGTTAAAGGACTGCACATGAAGTGGGGAGTTAAAAGGAACTGCAAAGGATGACATGGGGGTAAAGGGGACTGCACATGATGAAGTGGGGGTAGGGGGACTGCACATGATGAAGTGAGTGAGGGGACGGGAGACTGCAAATGATGAATTGAGAGTGAGAGAAGAGGGACAGCAATTGATTTGAAGGTGAGGTGGGGAGAGCAAATGATGACTGGGAGAGAGCAAATAGTGATGAATTTTGAGGGTGGGGGAGTAAATGATGTATTGAATGTGGAGGTAGAGCTGTTGATAATGAATAGAGTGTGGGAGAGAGAAGACATAACAATAAATTGGGGCGGAAGGGGCATGTAAATATAATGAGTCGGGGAGAGGGAGGTACATAGTGGGGGGCGCTGAGTATGCAGTGACTGGTATTGAATTGGGGGAAAGAGTACAGGTGCTAATTAATTTATATATTAGGTGGGGAAAGTGGCTATGTATAGCTAGAAGGGGCTCAGTGGTGGATTGTAATTTATATTTGTAATGATGGGTTGCATAATAACCAATTATATATTGATTGTGGGTGCACCTCTGTATTCAGATGTGCAGTGTAGAAGAAAGGGAAAAAGAGGGGAATGTGCTCTGGAAGCGGTGCTCTAGATAACTGTGTTATTTTATGCAGAGATGAGTCCTGGCTGGAAGAAGTGATGTCAGTCTGCTCTGCATGAAAAAGAAAAGCAAAGATGAAGGACTTCAGCTAGAGACGTCACTTGTGAGTCAGTGTGTTAACTGTACACTGACACTATACACTGTATACTCTGTACAGAGCTCATGTGTATAATGTCACCAGTGATCACTATATTATCTGTACACAGACACTGTATACAAAGGTCCTGTGTATAATGTTAATGGTGATCACTGTATTTCCTGTACACTATATACAGAGCTCCTGTGTATAATGTCACCAGTGATCACTGTATTACCTGTATACTGACACTATATACAGAGCTCCTGTGTATAATGTCACCAGTGATCACTGTATTACATGTACACTGACACTGTATACTATGTACAGAGCTTTTTTGTATAATGTTACTGGTGATCACTGCATTATCTGTACACTGACAGTAAATACAGAGTCCCTGTGTATAATGCCACTTGGTATTGTGTTTTGTTTTTGTTTTTTAGAAATGATCAGTATGTTAGTGTTCAGTCACTATGTGATGGTAATATGTGGTCTGGCCATGGTGTGGTGGTATTTGTTCCTTATATGTCATATTATTTGGTCACTATGTGGTGGTAATATGTGGTCTGGTCATGGTGTGGTGGTATTTGTTCCTTCTATGTGATATTATTTGGTCACTATGTGGTGGTAATATGTGGTCTGGTCATGGTGTGACGGCATTTGTCCCTTGTATGTTGTATTAATGGTCATTTAAAAAAAAATGTATGTGACTCATTCCATTAAAGAAAAATACATAGAAATACATTTATATTTAATAGGTTAGAGTAGAGTAGGGTCCAGCCAAAGGAGTCTACCATGTCATGGTGGTGGCTTAAAAATTCTTTTGGCCAGAACAAAAGCTGCTGGCTATGTATGTGATCTGGTGTTTGATGGGAACTGTTAATTTCTGATTGATGAGGACGTGGTGAAGTTGAGTTTTTCCAAGAGTGGGCGATGGGATGGTGGAGGCGGAGCTGAGGTGGAGCCTGGGCGGAGTCTCAAGGTGGCCTGAAAATTTTGCCAGTATGAGGCCCCAAAATTCCTAGTGGCAGCCCTGTCTGTAGGGATCAGGCAGACCTAGCTAAGAATCAAAAGCTGAAAATGAATATAAATGTTTATATGGTGCCTTTGATATCAAACTTGGAAGCATAAAGGAAACGTGTGAATGTGGTTTTCTTAAAAAAAAAAAATAACACAAATTGTAGTATAATTTCTCTCAGTATCTGAAATTATCACTAATTTTACCCTACATCCGTACTTAAATTATTACTAACTAGTTGTAAGATCATAATGTCTAAAGGTGTTACTCCAGAAAGAAAGTAAACTAACACAAACAAACTGAAATAAATGTGCAGGAACAGCTGCTGTAGTTGCAATGCGAAAGCAAGAAAGAAAAGAGGCAACAAAATGCTGCCAGCGCAAATATGTAAACGGCCATATTTATTACACAGCTCCTAGAAATGTGAGGTTCTTAGCGCACATTTTGATCAAATTGTGCGAGCCCATCTGCCAACGACAAGGCGACCTCTTCAGATGGGACCTACACTAACACTACACTAACCGGTATAAATAAAGCTCCTATGTCTAAAGTTGTTGATCCAGAAGAAGGCAAAAAACCCTGGACACACTCAGCCAATTTGTGACTCAGGGAAAAAATTCCTTCTTGACCCCGGGAAAAGGCGATCAGTCCTAGAACCCTGGATCAAGCCGCCTAATTCTATTAAAATGTGTATAGCTGGCTACCTTGTTATGACAACTACTTCTCTATATCTTATTTATACTACTGTAACTAATTGTTTATATTGTTATTAATTATTATGAATGCTACGCCGCTACCAATAATAAGGTCCCTATGTTACTTACTGCTAGATCAAACCTGCTGTTATAACTACTATTATTACTTTTACATTTTTATTCCTACTATTTTTTACAATTTTTACTACTTTTTGTTACTACTGTGAATAGCTCATATTAAAGTTTTGCCTACTACTATTAATATACTGCTGCTCTAATATTTTACCGCTCTTATTACTATTCTTTTTTTATACTTACCTCCCAGTATTTGCCGTATATGATGTTAGCGGCTGAGAGGTCCTAGCAGGATTGTCCAGATGATGTTCTTCTTTCCTCTCAAATACTGGTTAACATATTGGAGGATGTGGCACTGCGTGGTCCTGCTGCTTCTTCTGGCCTCTGTCCTGCTGCTTCTTCTGGCCTCTGTCCTGCTGCTTCTTCTGGCCTCTGTCCTGCTGCTTCTTCTTGCCTCTGTTGTGGTTTTTCTTCCGGCGCCGATCTTAATTGTGATTTTGACCTTTTTTTTCTTCCTTTCTTCTTTTGGGGTTCTCTGCTCTTCATCCAGGTCCATACACAGTATTTTAGCCCGCATTGCCCTTGCTTCTTGTTCTGTGATCTGGGTCTTCATGGATGGTGCAGGCTGTTCTTCATATTCATGCTTTGCTGTAAATTTCTTCTGGGCTTCTGGACTGGTCGGCATGAGGCGCTAAGAAGACAGCAGATTAAGTTACTCATGTACAGTAATAAGACATTCCTATACACCCTTGTAAAATTAAAGACAGCGGTATAGTCGTGTTCTCACTAACCTCCATCTTGTAGAGGGGTGACGGCAGAAACTTCATACAGAAGGCCAGTCTTCTGAATGCCTCCTCCGGTGTGATATCAACTGAAGAGAAAAGAACCAAATATTAGGATCACCCATACCCATACAGAGAGGATGTGACAGAGCGGCACTACTGATCGCCATATTGCTAACCATCCCGCTAAATTCTAGGAACAGAATTGTCAGTAAGAAGAAGATAGAAAAATGTGTTTTGTACATGGAAGATGCAATCATTCTGTAGCCTTCATGGCCAGTGATAGGATTCCCCTGTCTACCTATGAAGCTCACGTTC